>NC_079197.1:65160802-65460802 GCF_029499605.1 Hyla sarda | reverse complement strand
GATCAGGAACCTTAGAACTTCTTCTTGGTACTGGAGGAATGTCCCTGTGTTGCCAGCGTACTGGGATAGTACAAAAGCGTACATGTCAACCTTTTTTGTACCATGCCCGTGTTTTCCGCATGGTGTTGTATGGCTTGAGGACTTGATCTGAGAGATCAACTCCCCCCATATACCGATTGTAGTCCAGAATACAATTGGGCTTGAGGACCGGTCCCACGGTACCTCGCATAGGGACAGGGGTGCTGCCGTTCCCATGAATAGTGGTGAGTATAAGGACATCCCTCTTATCCTTATACCTGACCAGCAACAGGTTATCATGGGTCAGGGCACGGGACTCACCCTTGGGAATAGGCGTCTTAACAAAATTTAGAGGGAGGTCTCTCTGGTCCTTCCGCATGGTCCCACAAGCGGACGTGGAACTGGCGGCAAGGGATGTGAACAGAGGGATGCTGGTATAGAAGTTATCCACGTATACGTGGAAACCCTTATCCAGCAATGGGTGCATAAGGTCCCAAACGATTTTCCCGCTAACACCCAGAGTGGGGGGACATTCTGGGGGTTTAATACGGGAATCTCGTCCCTCATACACTCTAAACTTGCAAGTGTACCCGGAGGTACTCTCGCAAAGTTTATAGAGCTTCACACCATACCGCGCCCGCTTCGAGGGAATATACTGGCGGAAGCTGATTCTCCCCTTAAAACTGATGAGAGACTCATCTACCGAGAGGTCACTGAGCGGTACGTAGGCCTCCAAAAATTTGGCCCCAAAGTGATCGATGACCGGCCTCACTTTGTAAAGCCGGTCATAGGCGGGATCACCTCAGGGCGGATATGCCTCATTGTCTGCATAATGCAGGCATTTCCGAATCACCTCGTACCACTTCCGTGTCATCGCCATACTGTACAGCGGGGTCTGGTAGAGGACGTCCCCGCTCCAGTAATGACGGACACTTGGTTTTTTGTCCAGGCCCATATGCAGCGTGAGGCCCCAAAATGTCCTCATTTCCGCTGCATCAATGGCGCGCCATTCATTGGACCTGGCCAAAAACGAATCGGGGTGGTGGGCAATGAACTGCTAGGCATACATGTTCGTTTGCTCCACCATGTGATTGACCAGGCTGTCACTGAAAAAAAACTTTAAAAAGTCCAGATCAGTAAAGCCAGCCGTGGCAATCCGGATTCCTGAGTCGCCAACATACTCAGGAATCCGTGGCTGATAACCCTCTGGGGGGCTCCAGACAGGGTCATCGGAAGGGGGCTCCGGTACACTTGTCTGGGGAGCGGCATTGCCACCCGTACTAGTGTCGGCCACTGGGTCAATCTCATGGGGGGTGCGTGGCCTCGTCTGGCAACGTCTCCGCCGCCATACAGGGGACTCATCATCACTACTACCCCCTAGGCATTTGCATGGCATGCCTACTGAACGATATCAGTAGGCATGCCATTCCGATCTCCGCCCGACGAGCGGCGGAGACCGGAAAACGCCAGGGCATATGGATACGCCCTCACACCCAGGGCCTTAAGGACCCAAGGGCGTATCCATATGCCCTGGCGTTTTCCGGTCTCCGCCGCTCATACGCCCTGGGTCCTTAAGAGGTTAAACTAGGGACTGGGGGGGGGAACCTACAACATAGAAGGGGAAAGACAGTGTGGATAGAGAGGGGGGACTTAGTAATGTACTTGGGGGTGGAGCGAAGGGAGGGGTTAGAATAGTTAATACGGATAGGCTTCATAGGAAAAAAAAACATACACCTTTGAATTACATGTTGACTAATGCCATAAGTTTAACCAATAAAACTGACGAACTGGAGTTGATAATCTCTGAGGAGAATTATGACATAGTGAGTATAACAGAGACATGGTTTGACAATAGCTATGACTGGGCAGTCAACATACAGGGATGTAGTCTATTCAGGAAGGATCGGACAAAACAGAAAGGGGCAGGAGGAAATATGGGAGGGAAACGATAATGAAGTCATTATGGGTAGAGTTATATGGAGATAAAAATAAAATTCTGATGGGGGTTTTTTATAATCAACCAAAAATAATGGAAGAGCCAGAAGATCAATTACTGAGGCAAATAAACAAGGTAGCAAATCAAAATGATATGATAATTATGGGGGGACTTTAACTATCCTGATATAAACTGGGAGACTGAGTCCTGTGAATCTCAAAGGAAACAGGTTTCTGACTATAGCTAAAGACAATTATCTGTCCCAAATGGGGAAGGGCCCGACCAGAGGGGTCACCCTACTGGACTTAATATTAACCAACAGACCTGACAGAGTAACTAATGTGCAGGTAGAGGGATACCTAGGAAATAGTGATCATGATATAATACATTATAACTTGTCCTGCAATAAGGGAATCTTGCGAGGGGCCACAAAAACAATGAACTTTGGGCAGGCAAAGTTTGATCAACTCAGAGAAGCCCTTAACAATATAAATTGGGAGAAAGTCCTGAAAAACAAGAATACTGACATTAAATGGGAGACTTTTAAAAATATCTTAAATTCTCACTGTAAGAGAATACCTTATGGAAATAAAAGGGTCAGGAATAGAAGAAAACCAATATGGATGAATAAAAATATTAAGAGGCAATAAATGACAAAAATAAAGCATTTAAACTACTAAAACAGGACGGCAGTGAAGAGGCATTAAAAAGCTATTGAGAAAAATGTACAGGGTGGGCCATTTAAAATTGGTGGCACATAAAATTCCGTATGATGGCTTATTTTCTGTACCACCAATTTTACTTTGCAGTGACATTAGTCATTTTACCCAAAAATCCGCGGCGAAACGGAAAATTCATTGTGCGACAAAATTGAAGAAAAATTTAACTTTGTAACTTTTGGGGTCTTCTGTTTCTACGCAGTGCATTTTTCAGTAAAAATAACCCCTTATCTTATTCTGTATTCCATACGGTTAAAATGCTACCCTACTTATATAGGTTGGATATTGTCGTACTTCGGAAAAAAATCATAACTACATGCAGGAAAATTTATATGTTAAAAATTCTCGTCTTCTAACCCCTATAACTTTTTTATTTTCTGCGTACAGGCCGGTATGAGGACTCATTTTTTGCGCCGTGTTGTGATGTTTTTATCGGTTCCATTTTTGTATTGATCAGACTTTTTGATCGCTTTTTATTCATTTTTTCATGATATAAAAAGTGACCAAAAATGCACTATTTTGGACTTTGGAAAATTTTTTGCGCGTACACCATTGACTGTGCGACTTAATTAAGAATAAGAATTTTTATATTTCGGACATTTCCGCACGCGGTGATACCACATATGTTTATTATTTACACAGTTTTTTTTTTATGGGAAAAGGGGGGTGATTCAAACTTTTATTAGGAAAGGGGTTAAATGACCTTTGTTATCTTATTTTTTCACTTTTTTTAACAGTGCTATAGCTCCCATAGGGATCTATAGCACTGCACACACTGATCTCTTATGCTGATCCCTGCAAAGCCATAGCTTTGCATGGATCAGCGAGATAGGGGCTCCATTGCTCAAGCCTGTAGCTCAGGCTTGGAGCAATCAAACCCAGATCGGACGCAGCGGAGACAGGTAAGGGGACCTCCACTCGCTTCCTAGCTGATGTCCCGATCAGCCCGACTTTCACTTTCAAACGCGGCGGACAACTTTGATCGTCGCGTCTGAAGGGTTAATAGCGTGCGGCATAACGATCGGTGCTGCGGGCTGTTTGCCCAGGGTCCTGGCTATGAATAGCAGCTGGGACCGACCCGGTGTGATGTGGGGTCACGGTGTAACCCCGTTTTAAACTTCGGGATCGGGCGTAGGGCATACAGGTACGCCCTACGTCCTTAAGAGGTTAATGATTGCTTCAGGGAGTATCACACTTCCATGGAGTACTAAATTTTCCCTTTTCATTTTAATTTTCCATAATTTGACCCCAATGTAGCACGTCCAGGGTACATTCCAAATTTTAACCCCATAAAACCTCTAAATTGCCCCAAAAACTTTTTTATAAAAAAAAAAAAACCTGATAAGACCTCTGGGGGTAGTTTTTTTTCTCCAAAAATGGGTCATGGGTCACTGAGTCACTATCATCTGGGACTTTTTATGTTGCCTCAAATGTGCAGCGCCCTCTCTCCACCTGAGTGGAGTGCGCATTTGAGGCAACAGGTTAGGGACGGCCACACACATCACATTCCCAGAATGATGATTCAGAGCATAGGGTTTGGGGTGGGCATATTCTTTAGTTTTGGCTATGCTCTGGGTCATCATTCTGGAAACATAACCTGTTTTATTTTTTTACGTCCCACTGTACCCCATTTTAGCTGCTTAGTGTACCCCAGTTTTTTACCCCATGTAATGCTCCTTGAGGGGGGGTCCCACTGTTCCTCTTCCATAGACAGCAACGCGAAAGCTCAAGACCCTGACTTATCTCCTGCTCCTAAGAGTACAGTGTGCACCCGTCAGGCTCCTATCATCCAGACATGAGGTATGTCCTTACTCCAAAGAAATGTATCTACAAATTTCCGGTGACATTTCTCCTGTTATCACTTGTGAAAATAAAAAAATTGGGGTAACCCCAGCATTTTAGAGTAAAAAATCTAATTTTTCCTTTTCACATCCCATTATAATTAGAGATAAGCGAATCGAAGTTGACAAACCTGAATTCGTTACGAATTTCATGAAAAATTTGATTTGCAACGAATACGAATATCGCTGCGATTCTCCATTTTACAGCGTTCCAGGCTATTGGAGACCTAAGATGGCGGATCCACATGTGAGTACATGGGGCAGGGGATTATGGGAGGGCGGGAAATAGCGGCGGGAATGAAGGTAGGCGGGCTGACCCTGAATCACATGTGAGATGCAGCCTATCAGTGTTCACTGACCCCTGGGATGTCACAGGCCCTATATAATCGGCGGCCATCTTGCCTCTCTTCATTTCATCTATGCACTCAGATGGAGAGGACGAGACTGCGTGTATGTGAATAGCTCATACCCCAGCGTTACACTGCAACTGCTAGTCACATCAGCATTAGGGAAAGGCAGGAGTGCAGAGTGCTTTGCTGTTACACTGAGAAGGATTATTGATAGCTAAACCTCCTATTCACGTTATTGAGCATTGCAGCAGAGAGGGGCAGATAGCTGTCAGCTGCCTCATACAGATCTCCAAGCTGCCTGAACTTTTTGAAGCATCTTATCTCCTCATTTTTCAGCCCAATTGAGTTTATTTTTATTTGCTCCACAAATCTTCTGCTGCTCAGAATTGTGTGACAGAGTGCAATTTAGGGTTTAATCCCTGGAATTTTTTTTGTGGTGCTGCACTGTTGGGTCCTGCTGCTGTTCAGAAATACGTGATTGTTCAGTGGACTGTAGTGCATTTGTACCATTTTGTACCTGTTAATCTGTCAAGGGGCTGGCTACATACTGTGCAAGTCCAAACAATACTATTCACCGGCTGTTTTTTTTTAACCCCTTAAGGACTCAGGGTTTTTCCGTTTTTGCACTTCCGTTTTTTCCTCCTTACCTTTTAAAAATCATAACCCTTTCAATTTTCCACCTAACAATCCATATTATGGCTTATTTTTTGCGTCACCAATTCTTCATTGCAGTGACATCAGTCATTTTACCCAAAAATTCACGACGAAACGGAAAAAAAAATCATTGTGCGTCAAAATCGAAGAAAAAATGCCATTTTGTAACTTTTGGGGGCTTCGGTTTCTACGCAGTGAATATTTCGGTAAAATTGACACCTTATCATTATTCTGTAGGTCCATACGGTTAAAATGATACCCTACTTATATAGGTTTGATTTTGTCGTACAGGGCGGTATGATCTGCTCATTTTTTGCGCCGTGATCTGAAGTTTTTATCGGTATGATTTTTGTTTTGATCGGACTTTTTGATCACTTTTTATTCATTTTTTAATGGTATAAAAAGTGACCAAAATACGCTTTTTTGGACGTTGAATTTTTTTTGCACGTACGCCATTGACCGTGCGGTTTAATTAATTATATATTTTTATAGTTCGGACATTTACACATGCGGCAATACCACATATGTTTATTTTTATTTACACTGTTTTATTTTTTTTATGGGAAGAGGGGGGTGATTCAAACTTTTATTAGGGAAGGGGTTAAATGACCTTTATTAAACTTTTTTTGTACTTTTTTTTTGCAGTGTTATAGGTCCCATAGGGACCTATAACACTGCACACACTGATCTCCTATGCTGATCGCTGGCGTGTATTAACACGCCTGTGATCAGCGTTATCGGCGCTTGACTGCTCCTGCCTGGATCTCAGGCACGGAGCAGTCATTCGTCGATCGGACACCGAGGAGGCAGGTAAGGGTGTCCTGCAGGTGTCCTGCAAGCTGTTTGGGACGCCGCGATTTCACCGCGGCGGTCCCGAACAGCCCGACTGACTAGCCGGGATACTTTCATCCAAATATTGTACCATTTAGTACCTATTAAGCTGTCAAGGTGCTCCATACCGTTAAAGTCCAAACAATAGTATCCACCGGCTGGTGTATTACAAAAATACAGATTTTTTTTCTGTTAATATTTAGGCATATTACTGCCCTCATCAGTGCATGCCGCATAGGTACATCCAAGTATTGTACCATTTAGTACCTGTTAAGCTGTCAAGGTGCTCCATACCGTCAAAGTCCAAACAATAGTATCAACCCGCTGGTGTTTTGCAAAAATACAGTTTTTTCTGCTAATAGTTAGGCATATTACTGCCCTCATCAGTGCATACCGCATAGGTACATCCAAGTATTGTACCATTTAGTGACTGTTAAGCTGTCAAGGTGCTCCATACCGTCAAAGTCCAAACAATAGTATCCACCGGCTGGTGTTTTACAAAAATACTGAGTTTTTTCTGCCAATAGTTAGGCATGGCATATTACTGCCCTCATCAGTGCATACCACATAGGTACATCCAAGTATTGTACCATATAGTACCTGTTAAGCTGTCAAGGTGCTCCATACCGTCAAAGTCCAAACAATAGTATCCACCAGCTGGTGTTTTACAAAAATACAGAGTTTTTTCAGCTAATAGTTAGGCATATTACTGCCCTCCTCAGTGCATACCACATAGGTACATCCAAGTATTGTACCATTTAGTACCTGTTAATCGGTCAAGGGCCTACATACTGTTCAACGACAGCCGTAAGTAATCACCTGCTGCTGTTCTAGACAAATACTGTTTAAAGAGTAGTGTAGCGTATTGTAATACCCTCATAAACGCACTAAGTATGTCAGGCAGAGAAGTACTAGGACGTGCACAGAGGAGTGGCAGAGGCCTAAATGGGGCGAGTGGCAGCAGGTGTCGCAGCGAGAGGCTTGAGCTCCTGTTATCAGTCAGCGGTCGTGTCTCCACCAGCAACCTATCTGCCGTCGTGGATTGGTTAACACGCTCATCCACATCATCACAAGTGACATCTGACACCCCCAGTCAACAGTCGTGGGTTCCTCAGACACAACCCTCAGTTGGCGTGGCCCGGGAGCAGTCCGTGTCCTCCCATTGCCTTTTTCCCTATGCTGTTCCCTCTCCTAAATAAGTATCTTATGCTGTGGGTTCAGCTCCACTATTTACTGAGGACGATCTAATAGAGGACAGTCAGCAGCTACTGGCCAGCCAAGAAGGGGAGGAGACATGCGCCACTTGCTCCGCTAGGCGGCCAAGTAGTGATGCGGAGAGGGACGTGGGAGGCGGTGTTGCAAGTGTTCAGGGTCCTGAAGCAGACACTGTTGGGGAACCTGAGGAGGACATCAGTGACGTGCACACAACTGTTGATGATGATGAAGCCGATCACAATTGGGAGCCGGGTGCAGAAGGGGCTTCATCATCATCAGGAGAATAGAGTTGCAGGTTGCCCCTGAGGCAGCAAAGCGGTAGCACGGTTGGCAGTGAGCGTGATGACAGTAGTGGAAATTCAGGAGCCAAACGTGCCCGGGGGAGACCACCTGCTTCACGGCAGCCTACCTTTCCGAGAGGTAGTGGAACAGGGGTTCCTGGAGATGGTGCCAGTAGCAGTCAATTAGTGCGGAATGCGGGTGGGAAAATCAGCTACTCGGTGGTTTGGAAGTTTTTCAAAAGGCATCCGGAGGAGGTTCACGTAGCCACATGCAAGATCTGTCGGCAGAAGGTGAAGCGTGGCCAGGGTCCCAATGTCGGCACCACGGCCCTGCGTCAACACATGCTTCGCCACCATAAAGCTGCCTGGGAGAACTGTGGCTCCGATTTAGTGGTCCAGCCTGCTGCATCACCCAGTGGCCATCCGCTCCCTCCTTCATCCAGCCAAGGCTCCACCACCTCAGCCAAAGGGAGCTGTGTGTCAAACCCTCCTTCTGTCGCTCCTGCTTCTCCCGCTTTTAGTCAGGCATTCCGCCAACAATCCATCGGCGAAGCCATGTCCAAGAGACAACAGTATGCGCCTACTCATCCAACGGCGCAGAAGTTGAATGTGCTCCTGTCCAAGTTGCTGGTGTTGCAGTCCCTCCCTTTTCAAGTGGTGGACTCTGCACCTTTCAAAGAATTGATGGCTTGTGCCGAGCCGAGGTGGAGAGTCCCAAGCCGTCATTTCTTTGCGAAGAAGGCAGTACCAGCCCTGCATAAGTTTGTACAAGAGAAGGTGGACCAGTCCTTGAGCCTGTCGGTGTGTTCAAAAGTGCATGGCAGCTCCGACGTGTGGAGCTGTAACTACGGGCAGGGACAATACTTGTCTTTTACGGCCCACTGGGTAAATGTGGTTCCTGCACAGCCACAACAGCAACTTGGACAGGTCACACAGCTTCCTCCTCCATGCTCTCGCTCCCAGGCAGTTAGTCCTGTTACAGTGTGTGACACCGCCTCCTCATCCTCCACCGTGTCCTCGGCCTCCACTGCACGTCCAAATCTCGGTGGCCCTTCATCGTACCATGTGTGTAGGGCACGGCGGTGTCAAGCTGTTCTTCACATGGTTTGCCTTGGCGAACGGAGTCGCACAGGGGAGGAACTGCTAAAGTTCATTCGTAAAGAAATCTGAGTATGGCTCCACGAAATCTGGAAATGGGAACCATGGTGACCGACAACGGGAAGAACATCGTGTCCGAGCTGCGACAAGGAAGTGTGAAACATGCGCCCTGCATGGCAAACATGTTGAATCTGGTTGTCAAGCACTTCTTTAAGTCTTCACCCCATTTGCAAAACATCCTGAAAATGGCAAGGAAACTGTGCATGCACTTCAGCCACTCGTACACCGCCAAGCACACCTTCCTTGAGCTGCAGCGTCAGAACGGTATCCCACAACATAGTCTTATTTGTGACGTTGCCACACATTGGAATTCCACCCTCCATATGTTGGACAGACTAAATGAACAAAGAAAAGCCATCACCGATTTCTTGATGATCCAAGCAGATAGGAGTACTCCCCTGTGTAACTTCAATGTGAACCAGTGGCAGCTCATACGTGACACCTACCGTTTGCTGAGGCCCTTTGAGGAAGCCACATTATTTGTGAGTCACCTGGATTACGCCATGAACGACGTAATTCCACTCCTACATTTCCTACAACAAATGATTGAAACCATGGCTGGTCACGGCAATGGAGACGTTGCGCCTACATCTCAAGGCTACATGAGCCCTGTGGGGGCTGGACCGGAGGAGGAGGATGATGAGGGGCAGAGCGGAGCACAGTTTAGGTTGGATGAGATGGCCGGTGTTTCTAGTTATCGGACAGGATAGGAGGAGCAGGAGCAGCCAGAGGAGCTGGAGGGTTATGAGGAAGTTGAGACAAGAGGACCCAGACACACCGTGGCAGTATGCAGTGGAGATGGAGGCAGATAGTCCCTCCGAGTCACTGGCGCAAATGGCACGATGCATGCTCAGTTGCTTGCGTAGTGACCCCCGAATTGTCAAAATTCATCAGCGGGATGACTTCTGGATCTCCACCTTATTAGACCCTAGCTACCGTCCCAAAATGGGGGCCTTTTTTACACCCACTGAGAGGGAGGACAAACTGACCTACTACAGAGAGATTCTACATAGTCAGTTGGCCGATGCCTATCGGCCACATGGTCCATCCACTCGCAGGTCTGACTCAGGGGGCCCTCTGCGCTCACCTTCCACTGGTGCTGTACCAGCTGTACCAGCTCAATCAGCAGCAGCCTGAGTCTACAGTCGCTGATGAGTAGCTTTCTTCACCCGCATAGTAAAGCAACTCATCAGCAGCAGGTAGACATGGAGCAGGACCTGAACCAGAAGGTGGTGCCATGCCACCAACCATTGAAGAACCGCTGGACTTCTGGGCAGCCAAACTTGATTTATGGCACAACTAGCAGAGTTTGCCCTGGAAAAGCTGTCCTGCCCGGCCAGTAGTGTGCCATCAGAGCGGATGTTTAGTGCGGCCGGGGCCATAGTCACCCCAAGACGAACTCGTCTGTCCACCAAAAATGTGGAGAGACTGACGTTTGTCAAGATGAAACAGGGATGGATCAGCCAGGATTTCCAGCCACCGATGCCAAATGCCTCAGAGTAGATTGACCATGCTGCTACACCAACATTTCCCAATTATGGTTGGTTATGAAACCCTCTTGGGTTATCAATTAGGGCTATGAAACCCTCTTTGGTACTGCGATTGCCTGCTCTTGGCTCATCCTGTGTCTTTCAGGAACTACTTGCCTCACTGATGCATCTGGCCTTGGGCCTTTAATTTTTGGATGTTTAGCAGTAGCTAAATATATGCTTAATGCAAATGTCAACATTGATCTTTAAATGTAAGGGGTTATGAAACCCTCTTGGGTACTGCGAATGCCTGCTCCATACTCATTCTGTGTCTTTCAGGAACTACTTGGCTCCCTGCCCTCAGGCCCTGGGCCTTCAATTTTTGGATGTTTAGCAGTAGCTAAATACATGCTTAATGCAAATTTCAACATTGATCTTTAAATGTAAGGGGATGGTTATGAAACCCTCTTGGGTACTGCGAATGACTGCTGTGTCTTTCGGGAACTACTTGCGTCCCTGATGCCTCAGGCCTTGGGCCTTCAATTTTTGGATGTTTTGCAGTAGCTAAATACATGCTTAATGCAAATTTCAACATTGATCTTTAAATGTAAGGGGTTGGTTATGAAACCCTCTTGGGTACTGCTCCTGACTGCTTCTGACTCATTCTGTGTCTTTCAGGAAATAATTGCCTCCCTGATGCCTCAGGCCTTGGGCCTTAAATTTTTGGAAGTTTAGCAGTACATAATACATGCTTAATGCTAATTTCAACAATGATCTTTAAATTCTCGGCGCTCTGCTAGGGCCTTCTCCTACCCTGCCGGGGCCGATCCAAGGACCTCGCTAAACCATCCAATCGGTAGTAGAGACATGCGGTGTGTACAAAGGGCAGGGACTTAATGAACAAGCTTATGACCGGCGCTTAGTTGTGATTCTTCTTTCCTGGCAAATAATTGCAATCCCTGATCCCTATCGCGAAGGGGGTTCAGCGGGTTACCCGCACCTGTCGGTGAAAGATAGACACACGCTGGTCCGTTCAGTGTAGCGCGCGTGCAGCCCTGTACATCTGAGGGCATAACACACCTTTTATTGCTCGATCTCGCGAGTGATCGTGCAATGTAAGGGGTTATTAAAGCCTTTTGGGTACTGCTGATGCCTACTCCTGACTGCTCCTGTGTCTTTCAGGAACTACTTGACTTCATGATGCTTCTGTGTATGGGGCTTTAATTTTAGGATTTTTGATATACATACATACATGCTTAATTTAAATTTCAACATTTATGGGGCAATGTATGGGGTTATTAAACACTCTTGGGTAGTGTTTTTTTCAAATTTTCTTATAATTATCACAGTAATAAACTTGAATTTTCCACAATAATTACCATTACACCATTGAAAGATTGTTGTGTGTTATTTTTTAAGTAAAATTTTCAAAAAAAATACGCAGAGGGAAGAACCCTGCTTCTTTATTTCCTAAAAAATTCTTTTATAGAAAAATGCCTTTTGGTGGTCCACCATCCGGCATTATAGAGTCTTCTGGACTCTTGGATATGCGCTTGTTCTTAAACAAAGGTACAAAAACCAAAAATGGCCGTCAGGGCTATGGAGACGTTGCTCCTACATCTTACGGCCACATGAGCCCTGTGGGTGCTTGTGAGATTAGGTCCTTTGTACCCACACGGTGGGGTCCGGGACACAAATTTTGATTTAAATTTCAAATAAAAAAATCACACATTTCAATGGTCTCCTCATGCTGCAGCCAACTCAAGGCTGCGTCATTCTGGTAATATATAGAAAGCACACGCTGTCCTAAATTTTCGTTAAAATTTTTCGTCAAAAATGTTTGTCTTTTTTATTAGGGGTTGTGAAGCTTTGGTGCGTACTCATGCATCAGCCAACTCCAGCCTGTGTCATTCAGGCACTATATGGTTTACTGATGGCATTGCTGGGCCTGGGTCTGGGAATTACAAATTTTCTCATAGGTAGCACCCGCTATCCATAATTCTTCTTCATAAATTTCTTCAATTGTTGTGTTTTTTTGGAGGGATTGTGAAGCCCTAGTGTGTACTCATGCATCAGCCAACTTCAGGGTGTGTCATTCATGCAACATATAGGTAGCACCCGCTGTCCTAAATATTCTTAAAATTATTTTAAAAATGGTTGTTTTTTCTTTGGGATTCTGAAGCACTGGTGTGTACTCAATGCTGCTTCCTGCTACACTCTTTCAGCCCGTTGGTCCTGCGACAGTGTGCTACTCTGCAGTGGCGTTGCTAGGGTTGGTGTCACCTGGTGCGGTAGAAAATGGTGTCACCCCCATACCTCCCCCTCCCCCAGTAAGTTTTTAGCCTGTTGTGACAGACACCACTGTTGTATCGCATTGTGAGAAATTCCAGTATAATAATCAGATATACCAGTTGCCACAGAATGGGAAAGTGTTAAAGAAGTTTTCACCATTTAAATATACAGCTCCCAGAATTACTTAAAGGGCTACTCCACTGGAAAACATTTACTTTTATATTAACTGGTGCCAGAAAGTTAAACAGATTTTTAAATTACTTCTATTTAAAATCTTAATATTTACAGTACTTATAAGCTGGTGTATGCTCCACAGGAAGTTGTGTAGTTCTTTCCAGTCTGACCACAGTGCTATTTGCTGACATTTCTGTCCATGTCAGGACCTGTCCAGAGCAGGATAGGTTTGCTATGGGGATTTGCTCCTACTATGGACAGTTCTTGACATGGACAGAGGTGTAAGCACAGAGCACAGTGGTCAGACAGAAAAGAAATTAAAAAAGAAAATAACTTCCTGTGAATCGCTTATACAGCAGCTAATAAGTACTGGAAGGATTAAGATTTTTAAATAGAAGTAATTTACAAATCTGTTTAACTTTGTAGCACCAGTTGATTAAAAAAAATGTTTTCCAGTAGAGTACCCCTTTGAGCAGTGGTGAGGTTATGCTGGGAGTTGTAGTTTCACTGACCATAACTGTAGAACTGACAAGTGACTACAGCTCGGATATAGAGAGGAGAATGTACAATGATATCAGTGACTACAGGTGACGTCTTCTCTATAGTCTTCCCTTCTAATTCAGATGGTACATACCACCAGGACTTGTTCCAGCTAAAACTTCTCTCTGTAGAATGTGACGCCCAGACGTCTCCTCACTATGTCAGCGCATTCTCATCCTCTATATGAAAACAATTATTATTATAAACCTGCCAGACACTGTATCCTCTAAATATAATACTACTTTACACTGCACTCTTTGATTATAAACCTTACATACACCATACCCACTGAATATAATACTACCACACACTGTACATTCTGAATATAATACCAACACATACTGTACCCACTGAATATAATACTACCACATACTGTACCCTCTGAATATAATACTATCACCCACTGCGCCTTCTGAATATAATACTACCACACACTGTGCCCTCTGAACATAAATCTGCCACATACTGTACCCTCTGAATATAAATCTGCCATATACTGTACCCTCTGAATATAAATCTGCCACATACTGTACCCCTGAATATAATACCGCCACACACTGTACCCACTGAATATAATACTACCACATACTGTACCCTCTGAATATAATACTTCCACCCACTGCGCCCTCTGAATATAATACTACCACATACTGTACCCTCTGAATATAAATCTGCCACATACTGTACCCCTGAATATAAATCTGCCACATACTGTACCCCTGAATATAATACCGCCACATACTGTACCCTCTGAATATAATACTGCCACAAACTGTACCCCTGAATATAATACTGCCACATACTGTACCCTCTGAATATAATACTACCACCCACTGCGCCCTCTGAATATAATACTTAGAGATGAGCAAACTACAGTAAATTCAACTCGTCACAAACTTCTCGGCTCGGCAGTTGATGACTTCTCCTGCATAAATTAGTTCAGCTTTCAGGTGCTCCCGTAGGCTGGAAAAGGTGGATACAGTCCTAGAATACTCTTTATTAGGAATGTATCCACCTTTTCCAGCCCACGGGAGCACCTGAAGACTGAACTAATTTACGCAGGATAAGTCATCAACTGCCGAGCCGAGAAGTTCATGACGAATCAAATTTACTGTAAGTTCGCTCATCTCTAATAATACTACCACAAACTGCGACCTCTGAATATAATACTACCACAAACTGCGCCCTCTGAATATAATACTACCACCCACTGCGCCCTCTGAATATAATACTACCACAAACTGCGCCCTCTGAATATAATACCACAACCGCAGTAACACCCCTCAACATCCATTAGCTGATGCTATTACCACGGGAGGGGGGTATTGGTGGTGTTGCTAGTGGATGATGGGGGTGCTACTACTGGGGGGGTGTTGCTGGAGGATGATGAGGGTGCTACTGGCAATCCCCCCTGGCAGTATCACCCCCATCATCCATCGGCAGGATCATCCTCCTGGCAGGAGCACCGCCATCATCCACCATTAGGATCTGCTGATGGAGGTGCTGCTGGGGGGGGCGGTGTTGCTGGTGGATGATGAGAGTGCTACTGCCAGGGGGGGGGGCATTAGGTAGGCAGCAGTTCCCCCACATTAGGTAGGTAGCAGTTATCCCACATTAGGTAGCAATTTCCTCACATTAGGTAGCAATTTCCCCACATTAGGTAGCACAGCTTCCCCACATTAGGTAGCAGTTTCCCCACATTAGGTAGAATAGATTCCCCACATTCGGTAGCACAGATTCCCCACATAAGGTAGCATAGACTCCCCACATAAGGTAGCATAGACTCCCCACATTTGGTAGCGCAGATTCCCCACATTAGGTAGCATAGACTCCCCACATTTGGTATTAGTTTCCCCACATTAGGCCGCAGGTTCCCTTACGGGTTCCCCACAATGGGTCAAAGTCTCCCCACATTAGATCGCTGGTTCAACCCCCCCCCCCCCCCCACACACACACACACAAAAAACAAAAAAACACATACAACACAGAGAGACACACACACAAACACACACACAGTCAGAGAGACACACTCACAGACAGACACACACAGAGTCACACACACAGAGTCACACAGTCACACACACACAGAGTCACATAAACACACAGAGTCGCACAAACACACACACACTCAGAGAGTCACACAAACACACACAGTCACACACACACAGAGTCACATACACACAGTCACACACACTAACATAGATAGAGACAGACAGACACACACACTGCGGTGTGACGTCAGGCCGGCGCAGACGTGGGAGCGGAGGCTGGGCACAGTGCTGGTGAAGGTGAGGGGGGAGGTGATGATGGACGGGCGCACAGTGCAGGTGAAAGGGGGGGGGGTTGCTGACGGACGGGCACACCGCACACACAGCGCTGGCGAAGGCGGGGGGGGGGGGGGTGCTGACAGACGGGAGGTCGGTCGGGCACAGATGGGGGGTGGGTGCTGCGGAGCGTCTTGGTGTCACCCCATTAGGTTGGTGTCACCCGGTGCGGGCCGCACCCCCCACACCTGGGTCGCAAAGCCACTGCTACTCCGCCTCCACATCCTCCACTGTGTCTTAAGCCTCCACTGCCCGGACAAGTCTCAGTGGCCCTTCAGCTTACCATGTGTGCAGGTCACGGCGGTGTCACGCTGTTCTTCACATGGTTTGCCTTGGCGAGAAGTCTTGGAAACAATGGCCTGGGGGCCTGGGGGGGCTTGTAGGATTTGGTCCTTCATACCCACACGCTGGGGTCCGGGACACGCAAAGGTTGTTTTAAATTTCAAAAAAAAAATGATGGCGCTGCTGGGCCTGGGTCTGGGAATTTCCAATTTTCTCATGGGTAGCACCCGCTATCCAAAATCTTTTTCAAAAATTTCTAAAATTGTCATGTTTCGTGTGGGGGATGGTGAAGCCCTGGTGTGAACTCGTGCATCAGCCAACTTCAGGCTGTGTCATTCAGGCAATATATGGGTTACTGATGCCGCTGTGGGGCCTGGGTCTGGTAATTTCAAATTTTCTCATAGGTAGCACCCGCTATCCAAAATCTTTTTCAAAAATTTCTAAAATTGTCGTGTTTCGTGTGGGGGATGGTGAAGCCCTGGTGTGAACTCGTGCATCAGCCAACTTCAGGCTGTGTCATTCAGGCAATATATGGGTTACTGATGCCGCTGTGGGGCCTGGGTTTGATAATTTCAAATTTTCTCATAGGTAGCACCCGCTATTCAAAATCTTTTTCAAAAGTTTCTAAAATTGTGGAGTTTTTTTCTTAGGGATTGTGAAGCCCTGGTGTGAACTCGTGCATCAGCCAACTCCAGGCTGTATCATTCAGGCAATATATGGGTTACAAATGCCGCTGTTGGGCCTGGGTCTGGTAATTTCAAATTTTCTCATAGGTAGCACCCGCTATCCAAAATCTTCTGTTTAAATTTCTTAATTCATCTTTTAATCTCAGGGATTGTGAAGGCCTAGTGCCTACTCATGCTGCTGGCAACTCTGGGCTGTGCCATTCAGCCACTATAAAGTCTCCTCATGCTGACAACATGTCCATGCTGTGTCATTCAGCCACTATTTGGTGTCCTCATGCTGCCAACACCTCCATGCTGTGCCATTCAGCCACTATAGGGTCTCCTCATGCTGCCAACACCTCCATGCTGTGTCATTCAGCCACTATATGGTCTCCTCATGCTGACAACATGTCCATGCTGTGTCATTCAGCCACTATATGGTGTCCTCATGCTGCCAACACCTCCACACTGTGCCATACAGCCACTGTATGGTCTCCTCATGCTGCCAACACCTCCACACTGTGCCATTCAGCCACTATATGGTGTCATCATGCTGCCAACACCTCCATTCTGTGTCATTCAGCCACTATATGGTGTCCTCATGCTTCAGCCTCATCCAAGCTGTGTCATTCAGCCACTATATGGTCTCCCCATGCTGCCAACACCTCCACGCTGTGTCATTCAGCCACTATATGGTGTCCTCATGCTTCAGCTTCATCCAAGCTGTGTCATTCAGCCACTATATGGTGTCCTCATGCTGCCAACACCTCCACACTGTGCCATTCAGCCACTATATGGTGTCCTCATGCTGCCAACACCTCCATTCTGTGTCATTCAGCCACTATATGGTGTCCTCATGCTGCCAACACCTCCATTCTGTGTCATTCAGCCACTATATGGTGTCCTCATGCTGCCAACACCTCCATTCTGTGTCATTCAGCCACTATATGGTGTCCTCATGCTGCCAACACCTCCATTCTGTGCCATTCAGCGACTATATGGTGTCCTCATGCTGCCAACACCTCCATTCTGTGTCATTCAGCCACTATATGGTGTCCTCATGCTGCCAACACCTCCATGCTGTGTCATTCAGCCACTATATGGTCTCCTCATGCTGACAACATGTCCATGCTGTGTCATTCAGCCACTATATGGTGTCCTCATGCTGCCAACACCTCCACACTGTGCCATACAGCCACTGTATGGTCTCCTCATGCTGCCAACACCTCCACACTGTGCCATTCAGCCACTATATGGTGTCATCATGCTGCCAACACCTCCATTCTGTGTCATTCAGCCACTATATGGTGTCCTCATGCTTCAGCCTCATCCAAGCTGTGTCATTCAGCCACTATATGGTCTCCCCATGCTGCCAACACCTCTACGCTGTGTCATTCAGCCACTATATGGTGTCCTCATGCTTCAGCTTCATCCAAGCTGTGTCATTCAGCCACTATATGGTGTCCTCATGCTGCCAACACCTCCACACTGTGCCATTCAGCCACTATATGGTGTCCTCATGCTGCCAACACCTCCATTCTGTGTCATTCAGCCACTATATGGTGTCCTCATGCTGTCAACACCTCCATTCTGTGTCATTCAGCCACTATATGGTGTCCTCATGCTGCCAACACCTCCATTCTGTGTCATTCAGCCACTATATGGTGTCCTCATGCTGCCAACACCTCCATTCTGTGCCATTCAGCGACTATATGGTGTCCTCATGCTGCCAACACCTCCATTCTGTGTCATTCAGCCACTATATGGTGTCCTCATGCTGCCAACACCTTCACGCTGTGCCATTCAGCCACTAAATGGTCTCCTCATGCTGCCAACACCTCCACGCTATGTTAATCAGTCACTATATGGTCTCCTGACACTGATGCCACCACCAGGCTCTGTCATTGTGCTGCTGTGTGGCAGTGATTCTAAAAGCGATGCCAGTAATCTGCATGTTATTCTGAATAACAGTATTATTTCACTACCCCAGCACACTCCATATGCATTTTAGAACACTGCAAAGTGTTTTTTAATATAGATTCACCGCAAAAAAATTCGGATCGAAACAAACGTTTTCGGCGAATCGGCCGAATCGAATTTTTGAAAATTTCGCTCATCTCTAATTATAATGAACATTTATCAAACACCTGTGAGGTGTTAAGGCTCACTGTACACCTTCTTACATTCCTTGAGGGGTGTAGTTTTCAAAATAGTAGGCCATGTGTTTTTGTTTTGCTGTTATGGCACCATAGGGGCTTCCTAAATGCGACATGCACCCCCCCCCCCCATTTCAGCAAAATTTGCTAATGTGACTCCTTCTCTTCTGAGCATTGTATTGTGCCCACAGTGCACTTGACGTCCACACATGGGGTACTTCCATACTCAGAAGAGATGGGGTTACAAATTTTGGGGGGCATTTTCTCCCATTATCCCTTGTAAAAATGTAAAATTTGGGGGAAAACCAGCATTTTAGTGAAAAAAAAATAATTTACACATCCAACTTTAACAAAAACTTGTCAAACACCTGTGGGGTGTTAAGGTTCACAGTACCCCTTGTTACGTTCCTTGAGGGGTGTCGTTTGCAAAATAGTATGCCATGTGTTTGTTTTTTTTTTTTTCTTGCTGTTCTGGCACCATAGGAGCTTCCTAAATGGGACATGCCCACCAAAAACCATTTAGGCAAAATTTGCTTTCTAAATGCCAAATGTGACTCATTCTCTTCTGAACATTGTAGTGCGCCCGCAGTGCAGTTGACGTCCACACATGGGGTATTTCCATACTCAGAAGAGATGGGGTTACAAATTTTGTGGGGCATTTTATCCTAATACCCCTTGTAAAAATGTAAAATTTGGGGGAAAACCAGCATTTTAGTGAAAAAAATAATAATTTACACATCCAACTTTAACGAAAAGTCATCAAACACCTGTGGGGTGTTAAGGTTCACTGTAACCCTTGTTACGTTCCTTGAGGGGTGTAGTTTCCAAATTAGTATGCCATGTTTTTTTTTTGTTTTTGTTTTTTGCTGTCCTGGCACCATAGGGGCTTCCTAAATGGGACATGCCCCCCAAAAACCATTTCAGCAAAATTTGCTTTCTAAAAGCCAAAAAGCCAAATGTGACTCCTTCTCTTCTGAGCATTGTAGTGCGCCCGCAGTGCACTTGACGCCCACACATGGGGTATTTCCATACTCAGAAGAGATGGGGTTACAAATTTTGGGGGGCATTTTATCCTATTTCCCCTTGTAAAAATGTAAAATTTTGGGGAAAACCAACATTTTAGTGAAAAAAATAATAATTTACACATTCAACTTTAACGAAAAGTCGTCAAACAACTGTGGGTTGTTAAGGTGAACTGTACCCCTTGTTTAGTTCCTTAAGGGGTGTAGTTTCCCAAAAATATGCCATGTGTTTTTTTTTTTTTTGCTGTCCTGGCACCATAGGGGCTTCCTAAATGTGACATGCCCCCCAAAAACTATTTCAGAAAAACTCACTCCAAAATTCAACTGTTACGCCGAGTGCTCTGGCTCCTCCTCCTCCGTAGCGCTCGCGGCGTCTTCTGCCCTGCAGCGCTCCGGTCGGCAGCGCTGACCAGAGACGCTGCTCTGTTGTGCCCGGCGGGGATGCGATCCGCCTAGCGGGATGTGCCTGCTCGGGGATCGCATCCCTTCCCACTCACCTGTCCCGATCTCCTGCTTGGTTCCCGCGGTGTGCGCGGCCCCGCTCTCTAGGGCGCGCGTGAGCCGGGGCTCTCAGATTTAAAGGGCCAGCGCACCGCTAATTGGTGCCTGGCCCAATCACCCTAATTAGCTTCCATCTGCTCCATATATATAAAAACCCACTTTCCCTTCCTGTCCTTGCCGGATCTTGTAGCCTTAGTGCCCTGAGAAAGCGTTTAGTGTGTTCCCATGCCTGTGTACCCAGACCTTCTGCTGTTGCTCCTAACTACGACCCTTGCTGCCTGCCCTGACCTTCTGCTACGTCCGACCTTGCTCTTGCCTTGTCCCTGTGTACCGCGCATGTCTCAGCTGTCAGGGGGGTTGAGTCGCTATCGGGTGGAACGACCTGGGGGTTACCTGCCGCTGCAAGTCCATCCCGCTTTGCGGCGGGCTCTGGTGGAAACCAGTAACCCCTTAGATTCCGTTCCCCTGGTACGGCCCACTCCATCACCCCACTGACACAGAAGATCCACCTCCAGAGTCCTCGCTGCATACCAGTCCGGATCCTGATAGTAGATCCGGCCATGGATCCCGCTGAGGTCCTGCTGCCTAGTGTCGCTGACCTAACCACGGTGGTCGCCCAGCAATCACAGGACAGCAGCTGACTCAACTGACCGTTATGCTGCAACAGCTTCTGCCGCAATTACAGCGATCATCTCCTCCGCCAGCTCCTGCATCTCCTCCGCAGCAAGTGGCTGCTCCCAGCTTCCGCCTGTCTCTACCGGACAAGTTTGATGGGGACTCTAAACAGTGCCGTGGATTCCTGTCCCAGTGTTCCCTACACCTGGAGATGATGTCGGACCAATTCCCTACTGAACGGTCTAAGGTAGCTTTCGTGGTCAGCCTCCTGTCTGGAAAGGCCTTGTCATGGGCCACACCGCTCTGGGACCGCAACGATCCCGCCACCGCTACTATCAAGTCCTTCTTCTCTGCAGTACGTAGTGTTTTTAAGGAGCCAGCCCGGGCCTCCTCAGCCGAGATTGCTTTGCTGAACCTCGTCCAAGGGAGTTCTTCTGTGGGCGAATACGCCATCCAGTTCCGTACCCTCGCCTCTGAGCTATCCTGGAACAATGAGGCCCTCTGCGCGACCTTCAAGAAAGGCTTATCCAGTAACATCAAAGATGTCCTGGCCGCATGAGAAATTCCTGCAAATCTGTCTGAACTAATCCATTTGGCCACCCGCATCGACATGCGTTTCTCAGAAAGACACCAGGAACTTCGACAGGAAAAGGATCTTGTTCGCACCAGGCGGTTTCTCTCCCCGACTCCTCTCTTCCAACGTCCTTTGCAATCTGTTCCTGTGCCTTCCGCCGAGGAGGCTATGCAAGTGGATTGGTCCCGCCTGACCCTACAAGAGAGGACTCGCCGCCGTAATGAGAATTTGTGCCTGTACTATGCAAGTACTGAACACTTCCTAAAAGACTGTCCTATCCGCCCTCCACGTCAGGAGAAACGCATGCACCTACTTCACAAGGCTGAAACGACTCTTGGTGTGAATTCTGCCTCTCCACGTCTGACTGTACCTGTGCGGATTTCTCCTTCTGCCAACTCCTCCTTCTCAGCAGTGGCCTTCTTGGACACAGGTTCTGCAGGAAACTTTATTTTGGCCTCTTTCATTAAAAGGTTCAGTATCCCAGTAACCCGTCTTGTCAAACCGCTCTTTATCTCTTCTGTTAACGGAGAAAAATTGGACTGCACTGTGCGCTACCGCACTGAACCCCTGCCCATGATCATTGGACTTCACCATGAAAAAATTGAATTTTTCGTTCTGCCTAACTGCACCTCTGAAGTTCTTCTCGGTCTGCCGTGGCTCCAACGTCATGCTCCTACCCTCGACTGGCCCACCGGGGAGATCAAAAGTTGGGGTCCTTCTAGTCACAAACGATGCCTCACATCTGCTCCCACTTGTCAAACCCCTGAGGCTCCACCTTTACCGGGCCTTCCCAAGGCTTACCAGGACTTTTCAGATGTTTTCTGCAAAAAGCAAGCAGAGATCTTACCTCCTCATAGACCTTATGATTGTCCCATTGACCTCCTTCCTGGTACCACTCCGCCCCGTGGCAGGATTTACCCTCTGTCAGCCCCAGAGACTCAAGCCATGTCTGAGTATATCCAGGAGAACCTAAAGAGAGGTTTTATTTGGAAGTCCTCATCCCCTGCTGGAGCAGGGTTCTTCTTTGTTTCAAAAAAGGATGGATCCTTACGACCATGTATTGACTACCACGGTTTAAATAAAATTACCATCAAAAACCGCTATCCCCTGCCTTTGATCTCTGAACTCTTTGACCGTCTTCACGGAGCAAGTATCTTCACCAAATTGTACTTAAGGGGCGCGTATAATCTCATTCGCATCCGGAAAGGTGATGAGTGGAAGACCGCTTTCAATACCAGAGATGGACATTTCGAATATCTAGTTATGCCCTTTGGGCTCTGCAACGCCCCTGCAGTCTTCCAGGACTTCGTTAATGAGATCTTTCGGGACTTATTGTATACCTGTGTTGTGGTTTACTTGGATGACATCTTGATTTTTTCCTCTAACTTAGAGGAACACCGTCATCATGTCTGTCAAGTGCTCCAAAGACTTCGTGAAAACCACCTGTAACGCTAAATTTGAAAAATGTCTCTTTGAATGCAACAGTCTTCCTTTCCTAGGTTACCTAGTCTCTGGCCAAGGGCTTCTAATGGATCCAGATAAATTGTCAGCGGTTTTGGATTGGCCATGCCCTTCTGGACTCCGCGCTATCCAACGCTTCCTGGGATTTTCCAACTATTACTGACAGTTTATTCCCCACTTCTCCACCATAGTGGCCCCTATTGTGGCTCTGACCAGGAAAAATGCTAATCCTAAGTCGTGGCCTCCACAAGCGGATGAGGCCTTCAATCAACTCAAAACTGCCTTCGCCTCTGCAACAGTTCTGTCCAGACCTGATCCGTTGAAGCCATTCTTCCTTGAAGTTGACGCTTCCTCAGTTGGAGCCGGAGCCATACTTCTTTAAAAAAAAATGCTACCGGACGTAACATTACTTGTGGCTTTTTCTCAAAAACTTTCTCTCCGGCAGAAAAGAATTACTCTATTAGAGATCGTGAACTTCTGGCCATCAAGTTAGCACTCGAGGAGTGGAGACATCTATTGGAGGGTTCCAAACACCCCATTGTCATTTACACTGACCACAAGAATCTCTATTACCTCCAGTCCTCTCAGCGTCTGAATTCTCGCCGGGCTAGATGGTCGTTGTTTTTTGCCCACTTTAATTTCGAGATACACTTCCGTCCCTCTGACAAGAATGTCAGAGCTGACGCCCTTTCTCGTTCCTCTGATGCCTCCGAATCTGAAGCCCCTCCGCAGCATATCGTACCGCCTGAGTGCCTGGTCTCCTCTGCTCCAGCCTCACTGGGACAAACCCCCCCTGGAAAGACTTTTGTTCCTCCACGCCTTCACCTCAAGATCCTCAAATGGGGGCATTCCTCTCACCTGGCTGGTCATGCTGGCATTAAAAAGTCCATTCAGCTAATTTCCCGTCTGTATTGGTGGCCTACACTAGAGGGTGACGTTACTGATTTCGTTCGGGCCTGTACTATTTGTGCCCGAGATAAAATCCCTTGCCAGAAGCCTGCTGGACTCCTCCTTCCTTTGCCCGTCCCTGAGCAACCATGGTCCCAAATTGCCATGGATTTCATTACTGATCTTCCTGTATCCCATGGCAATACCGTCATCTGGGTGGTCGTTGATCGTTTTTCCAAAATGGCTCACTTCATTCCGTTTCCAGGCCTTCCTTCTGCGCCACAGTTGGTGAAGCAATTTTTTCTGCACATTTTTCGTCTTCACGGGCTTCCTACGCATATCGTCTCGGATAGAGGCGTTCAATTTGTGTCGAAATTTTGGAGAGCTCTCTGTAACCAATTAAAGATCAAATAAAATTTCTCGTCCTCCTATCACCCCCAATCCAATGGACAAGAAGAGAGAGTAAACCAGATTCTTGGTGACTACTTGCGACATTTTGTCTCCTCCCATCAAGATGATTGGGTCGACCTTCTGCCCTGGGCTGAATTCTCGTACAATTTCAAAAATTCTGAATCCTCCGCCAAATCCCCATTCTTTGTGGTGTACGGCTGTCGCCCTCTGCCCCCTCTCCCCATTCCCACTTCTTCTGGAGTTCCTGCCGTAGATAAAGTAACCCAGGACTTCTCTGTTATCTGGAAGGAGACTCAAAAGTCGCTCCTACTGGCCTCGTCTCGTATGAAGAGACATGCAGATAAGAAGAGAAGTACTCCTCCTGTCTTCGCTCCTGGTGACAAAGTGTGGCTCTCTGCCAAATATATCCGGTTTCGTGTTCCTAGCTACAAGCTGGGTCCACGTTACCTTGGACCATTTACAGTCAAAAGTCAAATCAGCTCTGTCTCCTACCAACTTCATCTTCCTCCTTCTCTTCGTATTCCTAACTCCTTTCATGTTTCCCTTCTCAAACCTCTCGTTCTTAACCGCTTTTCCCCCAAGGTCACCATTCCTGCTCCTGTCTCTGGCTCCTCTGATGTCTTCACGGTAAAAGAAATCCTCGCCTCCAAGGTTGTCAGAGGTAAAAAAAAAATTCTCGCTGACTGGGAGAATTGTGGCCCCGAAGAGAGGTCTTTGGAGCCCAAGGACAATATCCTCGACAAGGAGCTCATCCATAGGTTCCTGGGCTCCAAAAAGAGGGGGAGACCAAAGGGGGGGTACTGTTATGCCGAGCGCTCCGGCTCCTCCTCCGGAGCGCTCGTGGCGTCTTCTGCCCTGCAGCGCTCCGGTCGGCAGCGCTGACCAGAGACACTGCTCTGTTGTGCCCGACGGGGATGCGATCTGCCTAGATGCGATCTCCTGCTGGGTCCCGTTGCGCGCGGCCCCGCTCTCTAGCTCTCGTGCGCGCCGGGGCTCTCAGATTTAAAGGGCCAGCGCACCGCTAATTGGTGCCTGTCCCAATCACCCTAATTAGCTTCCATCTGCTCCATGTATATAAAATCCCACTTCCCCTTCCTGTCCTTGCCGGATCTTGTTGCCTTAGTGCCCTGAGAATGCGTTTAGTGTGTTCCCAAGCCTGTGTACCCAGACCTTCTGCTGTTGCCCCTGACTACGACCCTTGCTGCCTGCCCTGACCTTCTGCTACGTCCGACCTTGCTCTTGCCTTGTCCCTGTGTACCGCGCCTGTCTCAGCCGTCAGTCGGGTTGAGTCGCTATCGGGTGGAACGACCTGGGGGTTACCTGCCGCTGCAAGTCCATCCCGCTGTGCGGCGGGCTCTGGTGAAAACCAGTAACCACTTAGATTCCGTTCCCCTGGTACGGCCCACGCCATCACCCCACTGACACAGAGGATCCACCTCCAGTGTCCTCGCTGCATACCAGTCCGGATCCTGACACCAACTGTCGCTCCTACCCTTCTGAGCCCACTCGTGCGCCCGCCGAACACTTGACATACACATATGAGGTATTTCCTTACTTGAGAGAAATTGGGTTACAAATTTTAGGAATATTTCTCTCCTTTTACCACTTGTAAAAATTCAAAAACTGGGTCTACAAGAACATGCGAATGTAAAAAATGAAGATTTAGTTTTTTCTCCTTTACCTTGCTTAGTTTTTATCATGGGTCATTTGTGGGGTATTTCTAATATGAAGGCCCTTCAAATCCACTTCAAAACTGAACTGGTCCCTGAAAAATTCAGATTTTGAAAATTTTGTGAAAAATTGGAAAATTGCTGCCTAACTTTGAAGCCCTCTGATGTCTTCCAAAAGTAAAAACATGTCAACTTTATGATGCAAACATGAAGTAGACATATTGTATATGTGAATCAATATATAATTTATTTGGAATGTCCATTTTCCTTATAAGCAGAGAGCTTCAAAGTTAAACAAAATGCAACATTTTCAATTTTTTCATAACATTTTTGAATTTTTTACCAAGAAATGATGCAAGTATCGACAAAATTTTACCTCCAGCATGAAGTAGAATATGTCACGAAAAAACTTTCTCGGAATCAGAATGAAAGGTAAAAGCATCCCAGAGTTATCAATGCTTAAAGTGACAGTGGTCACATCTGATAGGCTGAGCGCACTGTCATGTACGGATCTCTGGTTGGCTCCTTACATGTCCGAGCCTATCACTGTCCGAGGCGGGATATCGCTGCAGACAGTGATACGCTGATGGCTGTGTGACGTCACTGTCCCCAGGAAGCAGCAAGAGCACCACAGCGGAGAACCGTGAGGCCGGTACCCGGTCAACGGGAGAACGTAGGAAGGTGAGACAAAGTTTATTTTGTTTATTTTTGCAGCCCAGGCACAGGGATATGTAAAATGCATGCATTACAGATGTCCTTTAAAATTCCTGTGACAGTTCTGATCTCACAAAACCATGCAGGTTTATAAAACATTTTTGAAACAGGTACCCTTTAAAAATAAGATGATTATGGCAAATATTTGTATTGTTCAATTTCTACACTGAAAAAATGAAGGATATGATGAGGTATTTTTTATGCCCTTGAGGACCAGGCCATTTTTCATCTTTTGCACTTTTGTCTTTTCCTCCTCTCCTTCTAAAAATTATAATGCTTTCAGTTTTCCTCCTACGGACCCATATGAGGGCTTGTTTTTTTTGCCCCAC
Organism: Hyla sarda; assembly: GCF_029499605.1. Classification (NCBI taxonomy): domain Eukaryota; kingdom Metazoa; phylum Chordata; class Amphibia; order Anura; family Hylidae; genus Hyla; species Hyla sarda. Next base: position 65,433,712 of record NC_079197.1, on the reverse strand, counting down.
CAAATTTACTTTATAATGACATCAATCATTTTCTACCATGAAATCTATTGTAAAACCCAAAAAATATTATTTGTGGGGCAAAATTGGAAAAAAAACAAACGCCATTTTGTAAAGTTTGGGGACTACCGCTTCTACGCAGTGCACTTTTTGGTAAAAAAAATGGCACATCATCTTCATTCTGTAGGTCCATATGATTACATTGGTGCCCAATTTATATAGGTTTTGTTTTAAGTCTTTTAAAAATATATAACTTTTTGTATGAAAATTAACATGTTTAAAAATATCCTCTTCTGACCTCTCTAACTTTTAATTTTTCCGTTTACGGGGATGTGTGAGGATTGATTTTTTAAATGGGAAAAGTAGGGTGATTCTAACTTTTATTATGGAAGCCATTGCATAGCATTGATCAGTGCTATTGGTGCTCCATTGCTCCAGCCTGCCATGGCTGACTGGCGCTTTGGATTACCGATCGGATGAAGAGGCAGGTAAGGGCCCTCCCGCTGTCCCCTCAGCTCATCAGACACCACTGAGGAGTTGGAAAGTGTTAAACATTTTAGATGCTGCGATCAACTTTTATTGTGGCGTCTAAAGGGTTAATGCCGTGCATCACTGCGATCGGTGATGTCCGCGGAATTAGTTACGGGTCCCGGCAGCTATCTATAACCCCCCTATGACCCATGCTCAGCTCCTGAGTGTATGTCATAGAGGGGGGAGCGGAACAAGGGCGTTCAGGAACACCCTTTTTAATCAACTGGTGCCAAAAGTTAAACAGATTTGTAAATTACTTCTTTTAAAAAATCTTAATCTTTCAAGTACTTATCAGCTGCTTTTTACTACAGAAAAAGTTATTTTCTTTTTAAATTTCTTTTCTGTCTGTCCACAGTGCACTCTGCTGACACCTCTGTCCCGAAATGTCCACAGCAGGAGCAAATCCCCATAGCAAACCTCTCCTGCTCTGGACAGTCCCTGAGATGGACAGAGGTGTCAGCAGAGAGCACTGTGGGCAGACAGAAAGGAAATTCAAAAAGAAAAGAACTTTCCCTGTAGTATACAGCAGCTGATAAGTATTGGAAGGATTAAGATTTTTTTAATAGAAGTAATTTACAAATCTAAAAAGAGAAAAAAATATATGTGTGTGCAGCTCACAATTGATACACACCGAGGTCAAGCTGGGCAAGCAACTATACCTTAATTGCTAAAAAGGGAATCCAAAAGACAAAATGTAGCCCGGACCTTCTAGGTGAGTATATAAGAATAAATGATCTCTGGATCGTGCTTCAATAATAATAATAAACAGTTTATTAAAATAATATAATGTAAGTAAAAATTTGATACTTCTCACAGGGCCCTTGTGAGAAGAACATACATAATAAAAGCAACCAACCAATAAAAATTATGCATGGGGCAGATAGAAAGGAAATTCAAAAAGAAAAGAACTTTCCCTGTAGTATACAGCAGCTGATAAGTATTGGAAGGATTAAGATTTTTTTAATAGAAGTAATTTACAAATCTAAAAAGAGAAAAAAATATATGTGTGTGCAGCTCACAATTGATACACACCGAGGTCAAGCTGGGCTAGCAACTATACCTTAATTGCTAAAAAGGGAATCCAAAAGACAAAATGTAGCCCGGACCTTCAAGGTGAGTATATAAGAATAAATGATCTCTGGATCGTGCTTCAATAATAATAATAAACAGTTTATTAAAATAATATAATGTAAGTAAAAATTTGATACTTCTCACAGGGCCCTTGTGAGAAGAACATACATAATAAAAGCAACCAACCAATAAAAATTATGCATGGAATTAATGTAACAGTATCACTGTCAGAAATTGTCTTCTAATGTGTAACCAGTATGTGCCCGTTAGTGTAACAAGCAAACACCAACTGCACAGGACAAGCAAAATAAGCGAAAGTGCTTAATAAATTGTTTCCCTCATATGCATGTTCAAAGTAATTGTGTCCTTTTTGTATACAATGTTAGACAGTTTGTAACAGTTTCAGATTGTGTTACCGATCTTTGTGGTGGCAACCCGGGCAGTAGATGTTATTCCCACTGTGCCTGGATGTCTTTAGTGCACTGGGTCCTTTGTGCAGCGATTCCAGGTGTAGGCAGCTTAATACAGCAAGGTCCGAATGGAGGCGGTGGCAGACGCTTTCGGCTGATTGCGCTGGAAGGCGCCGATGATCACAAGATGCCAAGAGGCTGCTGGCGCTGGCATGCACTGGAGATGGTATAGTCCTCACCGCTAGCTGGATGGCACCGGGGACCGTGCGCTGGATGCGAGGAGCTCGCCTCGTGTTGCCGGCGTGTGACGTCAGCTGTTGTTGGAGCCGGAATCACTGCATCAGAGTGGATTTGCAATTGCTGGACCGGGCAAACAGCAGACTGGATGCGCTGATAGTTGTACAGTTCAAAGGAGGTAACCGGCCTTAATGGATGGACACAGTTCACGCGATATAACGTCACATTCGGTCAGTCCCGGCATCAGTATCTGATGCTGGGACCCGGGGCTAATAGCGCACGGCAGCGATCGCGGTGCCTCACGCTATTAACCCTTTAGACGCGGCGTCTAAATCGAAAGTAAAACCTTCCCGGCTGCTCAGCGAGGCTGATCGGGACCACCGCAGTGGGACCACCGCTGGGACATGAGCGGAGGTCCTCTTACCTGCCTCTGGCGTGTCCCCTCAGCGATTGATTGTTCCAAGCCTGAGATTCAGGCTTGAGCAATCGACCGCCGATAACCCTGATCACTGCAAAGCTATGGCTTTGCAGTGAACAGGGTATAAGATCAGTGTGTGCAGTGTTATAGGTCCCTATGGGAGCTATAAAACTGCAAAAAAAAATGTAAAAAAAAAAGTTAATAAATGTGATTTATTAATAAAAGTTCAAATCACCCCCCTTTTCCCATAAAAAACACCATGTAAATAAAAATAAATATATATAAATATAACATATGTGGTATCGCCGCATGCGTAAATGTCTGAACTATAAAAATATATAATTAAACCCGCAAGGTCAATGGCGTACGCGCAAAAAAATTCCAAAGTCCAAAATAACGTATTTTTAGTTGCTTTTTATATCATGAAAAAATGAATAAAAAGCGATCAAAAAGTCCGATCAATACAAAAATGATACCACTAAAAACTTCAGATCACGGCGCAAAAAATGAGCCCTCATACTGCCCCATATGTGGAAAAATAAAAAAGTTATAGGGGTCAGAAGATGACAATTTTAAACGTATACATTTTTCTGCATGTAGTTATGATTTTTTACAGAAGTACGACAAACTCAAACCCATATAAGTAGGGTATCATTTTAACCATAGTTCACAGAGGGGTACACACTTTAGAATATAACTTTTAATCAGACACGTCTGAAACAAAACAATAGCACAGGCCCCACAACAAAAAGCCAGTGGTTCGGGATGACACCAGATCTAACAGTATAGACCGCACACCGGTGGAGGTGTGTCTGTGGAGGGGATAATGGGGGGAGCAGTGGTGCATGGAGTGCATATATCACCCTACAATGCCCTATCGGGGAGATGTAGTGTAGACTACCCCTGCTCCCACAGGGACTGTCGGGGCACTCGCCCTAAAAAGAGCGACCCCTGCCCCGATATATCCCTTGGACTGCGCCCTATAAATCCCTGGCAATATATAACATGCCCTTGCTCTGGTATACCCGACGCGTTTCTACCACATCGGTGGGTTCCTCAGGGGTTAACCAGGCAACTTGCAAAAAATCAATATCCCAATTTACAGTTACAATAATGTGAAAAGTAATCAAAGTAAGGGCTATCACCAAATAGAATTCACAAAAGTATTTACAATTTAGGAAATGCCATGAGTATATCTAACTATTAAGCACCTATCCAGTTTAGGCAATAACGGTGCTGATAATGTCAGTTGTCTACTGGCAGATGAATGCCAGCAGATGGTTACTCACGGTTACCACGGGTTGCCGCAGTGGCGGTATCCCCAGGTGCACTCCCACAATGGTGGGTAGCGCACTCAGCCGATCGGTGTCCTGGCTAACCTGCCGCGGGCACCCACGCTATACTTATGCGTGTCTGAATGGAGATCACGCGCGCTTCCCAGGCCGCCGTGCGTCACTTCCGGTGGTGACGTCTCACCTCCGGTGACGTATATCCCAGCGCCGAGCGTCGCTCGTTGCTAGGCAGCGCCAGGTAAATACCAACAGCGCTGCCAGCAACTGATAGAATCAAAGTATTTAGCCGGATCTAGAGGTAAAACGGACCAAGATAATTATACATATACAGGTGCGAGGTGAGAAATATTAGAAATGTCCTATGAAAAGCAGAAATAGAACTTCTATGCGAACCCTCTGTGTTGACCTATGCCTATATAAAATTATATATAGAGCATGTGTGCATAGGAAATAAGGGGGGGGGGGGGGGCTGGATGATTAGACTGTACACCCTGAGGGGCGGGGGGGGGGGTTTTTTAGATCATATGGAAGACTGACACGGCGATGAGGAGGAGGGAGGGGGGGGGGGGAAGTTAATTAACCCAAGATGTTTAATGTGTGGCAAAAAAGCCCAGAGAGCTCAAGGATAGAATTATGGGGAGCATGAGATAGGAGCCTATTCTAGAAAGCAGGCGTAGCTCAAGGCTTCATTAAGGCCACGGGGAGCCTGGGTCTGTAGGGTGAAGATCCACCAGGTCTCTTTTTGGAGGATCAGTTTATCCCAATCTCCTCCCCTGGTGGGGGGTCTCACTAGCTCTATTCCCACAAATCTCAGATTTTGGGCATCCCCACCGTGTTGGCTATTGATATGTCGAGCTATCGGCTTGTCTGCCAGATTACTTATATCTCTCAAATGCTCCCCTATTCTCCTTCTGAACTCTCTAAATGTCTTGCCAACATATTGCATACCGCAACTGCAGGTCGCTTTGTACACCACCCCTCTACTCCGACAGTTAATGAAGTCGCGTATGGAATAGATTTGTCCCGTGTTGGTGCTAGAAAAGGTTTTGGCCACTTCCATGTGCCTACATGCTATGCACCCACTACAGCGAAAACATCCTTTAATTTGCCTGTCTAGCCAAGTTCCTTGTACCTGAGGTGGCGCATAGTGACTCTTAACCAATCTATCCTTAAGGCTCTTGCCCTTTCTAAAGGAGATCTGTGGGTGAGATCCCACAGAGTCTTTAAGGTCGGGGTCCATCCCCAGTATCTCCCAATGTTTGCTAATGATGCGTTTGACATCCTGTGTTCCTCCATCATAGGTGGCCACTAGTCTAATCAGGTTGTTTGAGCTCACGTCCCGAGTTTTCGGCACAAGTAAGCCTGCTCTTTCAACCTCCCTCGTGTCTCGGTACGCTTTTCGGAGGACCCAATCCGGATACCCCCTGTCCAGAAAACGCTGCCTCAGATCATTGGCTTGTTTCCTGAACTCCACTTGGGATGAACAATTTCTTTTCATCCTCAAGTATTGACCTTTTGGGATGCCTCGTTTTAACGGTACCGGATGGAAGCTCGTCCATTCCAGTAGGGAGTTTGTTGCAGTGGCCTTACGGTACACAGTTGTCTGTAAATTCCCCTTGACATCCTTCTTAATGAGGACATCAAGGAATGGTAATTCATCAGACGACAGTTCAAAGGTAAACTTAAGGCCTATTGCATTGTTGTTTAAAGCCTCAATGAAGGCTATGAAATCATCCCGGGTGCCATTCCATATGACGAAAATGTCGTCAATGTACCGTGCCCATAGTCCGACCTGCTCCGTGAAATGCACCAATTCCTCACCAAAGACTAACGTTTCCTCCCACCAGCCCAGATAGAGGTTAGCATATGTGGGGGCACAGGGGCTCCCCATTGCGGTCCCTCTGAGCTGGTGGAAGGTACGTCTGTCGAAAAGAAAATAATTCTTGGTGAGGGTGAACCGGAGCAGGTCCAAAACGAATCGACTATGGGCACGGTACTGGCAACCTCTGCTTCGTAGAAAAAACTCTACCGCCGCTATTCCCAGATCATGGGGAATGCAGGAGTATAAGGACTCTACATCAATGCTGGCTAGCCACGTATGTCCCTCAAGGGTCAGACCATCTATCTTTTTTAACAAATCCGTAAATGGTATGGAATAAAGATAAGGTGTCATTTTTACCGAAAAATGTACTGCGTAGAACCGGAAGCCCCCAAAAGTTACATAGTGGTGTTTTTTCTTCAATTTCGTCGCACAATGATTTTTTTTCTGTTTCGCCGTAGATTTTTAGGTAAAATGACTGATGTCACTGCAAAGTAGAATTGGTGGCGCAAAAAATAAGCCATCATATGGATTTTTAGGTGCAAAATGGAAAGGGTTATGATTTTTAAAAGGTGAGGGGGAAAAAACGAAAGTGCAAAAACGGAAAAACCCGTGGTCCTTAAGGGGTTAAGGATGCAGGATGCTACCTGTACGTCCTGCGCCCGCTTCTGCGATATATCACGTATCGGGTCGGTCCCGGGGGCTAACAGTAGCCGGGACCTGGTGCTAATACGGGACATCACCGATCACTAATACGGGACATCACCGATTGTATTTACCGTTTAGATGCGGTGATCAAAGTTGATCACCACGTCTAAAGTAAAAAAAAAAAAAAAGCATTCCCAGATCCAGGCATGAGCAATCAACCGCCAATAACACTGATCAATGCAATGCTATGGCATTGCATTGATCGGTGCCTGCAATCAATGTAATGCATGTTATAGTCCCCTATGGGGGCTATAACATTGCAAAAAAAAGTGTAAAAAAAAAAGTTCATAAATGTAATGAAAGTTTTAATCTTTTCCCATAAAAAAAAATAACAAACCAAAAAAATATTGCTGCGTGTGTAAATGTCCGAACTATAAAAATATATCATAATGAAACCATACGGTCATTGGCGTACACATAAAAAAAAATCCAAAGTCCAAAATAGTGTATTTTTGGTCACTTTTTATATCATAAAAAAATGAATAAAAAACGATCAAAAAGTCAGATCAAAACAAAATGGTACCGATAAAACTTCAGATCACGGCGCAAAAATAGGGGTCAGAAGAGGACATTTTTAAACGTATTCATTTTCTCGCATGTAGTTATGAATTTTGTTCTAGAAGTAAGACAAAACCAAACCTATATAATAAGTAGGGTATCATTTTAATTGTATGGACCTACAGAATAAAGATAAGGTGTTATTTTTACCCAAAAATGCACTGCGTAGAAACGGAAGCCTCAAAAATGTACAAAGTGGCTTTTTTTTCCAATTTTGTCGTACAATGACTTTTTTTTTGTTTCACTGTAGATCTTTGGGTAGAATTGGTGGGCAAGAAAAAAAAAGCCATCATATAGGTGCAAAATTGAAAGGGTTATGATTTTTAAAAGGTGAGGAGGAAAAAAAGGGGTTAAGAGGTTAAAACTGTTTTTATTTCATGATTTGACCTCTTGGGGGTGCAGGGCGTATGCATACGCCCTGCATCCCCGATCCTTAAGGACTCAGGGCGTACTCACTGGCGGAGAATGGGTTAAACCCAGTGGGTCATGGTTGCCACGGGCAGCCAGGACCCACGCCTAATGCCGAGCATGGCCGATCGGGGCGATCGGGGCATTAACCCTTTAGACACCGCGATCAAAGTTGATTGCGGCGTCTAAAATGAAAGTGAAACTATCCTGGCAGCTCGGCGGAGCTTACCGGACGACGTAAAGGTCCTCACCTGCCTCTCCATCGTCCGCTTGGTGTCAGGGTCCGGACTAGCGGCTGGTGAAGACACTGGAGGTGGATCCTCTCTACCAGAAAGGCGATGACGCGGGCCGTACTGGGGAATTGGTTCTAAGCAGTTACTGGTGTTCACCAGAGCCCGTCGCAAAGCAGGATGGACTTGCTGCGGCAGTAACTACCAGGTCGTGTTCCCCAGTAACGACTCGACCTCTCTGGCAGCTGAGACTTGCGCGGTACACAAGGACTAGTCAGAGGCGAGGTCAGACGTAGCAGAAGGTCAGGGCAGGCAGCGAGGTTCGTAGTCAGGGGCAACAGCAGAAGGTCAAGGTACACAGGCTTGGGACACACTATAACACTTTCTCAGGGCACAAGGCAACAAGATCCGGCAAGGAGAGGAAGGGGAAGTGGGTTTTTATAGGTTAGGGAGTGAAAGGAAGTGATGGGGCCAGGCACCAATTAGTGGCGCACTGGCCCTTTAAATTTAAGCAAGTCGGCGCGCGTGGGCCCTAGGGAGCGGGGCCGCGCGCGCCGGGAGGAAGCAGACGGGGGCGAGAGGTGAGTGAGACGGGGCGCGATCCAAGGGCGGACACGAGCCGTGCCTCGGATCGCGTCCCCTCCGGGGACCAGAGAGCAGCACTCGCGGTAAGCAATGCCGACCGGAGCGCTCCGGGGAGGCAGCGGGACCCGGAGCGCTCGGCGTGACAGTACCCCCCCCCCCCCTTGGGTCTCCCCCTCTTCTTGGAACCGAGGAATCTGTAGATGAGTTCTTTGTCTAGAATATTGTCCTCTGGCTCCCAAGACCTCTCTTCGGGGCCATAATTCTCCCAATCAACCTCTGACAATCTTTGAAGCGAGAATTTCTTTAACCGAGAAGACGTCAGAGGAGCCCGAGACAGGAGCAGGAACGGTGACCTTGGGGGAAAAGCGGTTAAGAATGAGAGGCTTGAGAAGGGAAACATGAAATGAGTTAGGAATACGAAAAGAAGGAGGAAGATGGAGCTTGTAAGAGACAGGGTTAATTTGACTTTTGACCCTAAATGGCCCGAGGTAACGTGGACCCAGCTTGTAGCTAGGGACACGGAACCGAATATATTTGGCAGAGAGCCACACTTTGTCACCAGGGGCAAAGACAGGAGGAATTTTTCTCTTCTTGTCCGCATGTTTCTTCATACGATAGGAGGCCAGCGAGAGCGACTTTTGAGTCTCCTTCCAAATAGAGGAAAAGTCCCGGGTCAAATCATCTACGGCAGGGACTCCAGATGAAGTGGGAATAGGGAGGGGGGGGGAAGCGGGTGACGGCCGTACACCACAAAGAATGGAGACTTGGCGGATGACTCAGAGTCTTTGAAATTGTACGAGAATTCGGCCCAGGGTAACAGGTCAACCCAATCATCTTGGCGAGAGGAGACAAAATGTCACCAAGGATTTGGTTTACTCTCTCCACTTGTCCATTAGATTGCGGGTGGTAGGCGGAGGAAAAATTCAATTTAATCTTTAATTGGGTGCAGAGTGCTCTCCAGAATTTCGAGACGAATTGAACGCCTCGATCGGAGACGATATGCGTAGGCAGTCCGTGGAGACAAAAAATGTGCAAAAAAAAATGCTTCGCCAATTGTGGCGCAGAAGGGAGGCCAGGGAGGGGAACGAAATGAGAATCGATCAACGACCACCCAAATGACAGTGTTGCCATGGGATACAGGACGTCAGTGACGAAGTCCATCGCTATGTGTGACCAAGGCTGTTCGGGTACTGGCAGAGGAAGAAGAAGACCCGAGGAATTTTATCACGTGCGCAGACAGTATAGGAGCGTACGAAGTCAGTTACATCTTTTTCAAGGGAAGGCCACCAATAATGTCTGGCAATCAACTGAGTGGATTTCTTGATTCCAGCGTGACCCGCCAAGTGGGAGGAGTGACCCCATTTGAGAGTCCGGAGGCGAAGTTATGGGGGGACAAAGGTTTTTCCTGGAGGAACTGGTGCCAGGGAAGCCGGAGCAGCAGAGATCAGACACTCAGGGGGAACAATGTGTTGGGGAGAGGTTTCTGCCTCCGTGGCATCAGTGGAACATGATAGGGCATCCACCCTGACATTCTTGTCTGCAGGACGAAAATGTATCTGGAAATTAAAGTGGGCGAAGAACAATGACCACCTGGCCTGGCGAGGATTTAAGCGCTGAGCGGACTGTAGGTATGACAGATTTTTGTGGTCAGTGTAGATGGTGATCGGGTGGAGAGACCCTTCCAGGAGATGCCTCCACTCCTCGAGTGGCATTTTAATGGCCAGCATTTCTCGGTCACCAATAGCGTAATTTTTTTCAGGAGGAGAAAATGTTTTAGAGAAAAACCGCAAGTGACATTTTTTCCTTTAGCATTTTTCTGAAGAAGAACCGCCCCGGCTCCTACTGAAGAGGCGTCCACCTCGAGGAAGAATGGATTCAGAGGATCAGGCCTAGTCAAGACTGGTGCGGAGGCGAAGGCGGCCTTAAGGTGAGTAAAAGCTTCTTCCGCTTGGGGAGGCCAGGATCTCGGATTCGCATCTTTCTTGGTCAGAGCCACAATGGGAGCCACAATAGTGGAGAAGTGGGGGGATAAACTGACGGTAGTAATTAGCGAATCCGAGGAAGCGCTGGATAGAGCGAAGTCCAGAGGGGCGTGGCCAATCCAAGACTGCGGAGAGCTTATCGGGGTCCATTTGAAGGCCCTGTCCTGAGACCAGATATCCTAGGAAAGGAAGGCAGGTACGTTCAAAGAGGCATTTTTCAATTTTGGCGTAGAGATGGTTAACTCGGAGGCGCTGGAGCACTTGGCGAACATGGAGGCGGTGTTCCTCTAGGTTGAAGGAGAAGCTTAGAATGTCATCAAGATAGACCACCACGCAAGTATACAACAAGTCCCGGAAGATCTCATTGACAAAGTCTTGGAAGACTGCAGGGGCGTTGCAAAGACCGAATGGCATGACCAGGTATTCGAAGTGACCATCCCTAGTGTTAAAAGCAGTTTTCCACACATCTCCTTCACGAATTCTGATGAGATTGTACGCGCCCCTGAGGTCAAGCTTAGTAAAAATCTTTGCTCCGCGCAGACGGTCAAAGAGTTCCGAGATAAGTGGCAGAGGGTAACGGTTTTTTATAGTGATCTTATTGGCCGCGGTAGTCTATACAAGGGCGTAGAGACCCATCCTTCTTGGCAACAAAGAAGAATCTTGCTCCAGCAGGAGAAGAAGACTTCCTGATGAAACCTTTCTTGAGATTCTCCTGAATATACTCTGTTATGGCCTCAGTTTCCGGAGCGGAGAGAGAGTAAATCCTGCCACGAGGCGGCGTGGTCCCAGGGAGCAAGTCAATAGGGCAGTCGTAGGGCCTATGTGGTGGTAAGACCTGTTTTTTGCAAAATACGTCAGAAAAGTTATGATAGGCCTTTGGAAGGAGACGCAATAGAGACTTGGCTGGTGGGAAGCGACTTAAGGCAGCGTGAGTGGCAGGATGAGCCCCAGGATTTTATGTCCCCCGTGGTCCAGTCGAGGGTAGGAGAATGCCTCTGGAGCCAGGGTAAGCCAAGAAGGATGTCAGAGGTGCAGTTAGACAGGACAAAGAACTCAATCTTTTCTTGATGGAGAACCCCCACGGTCATGCGTACAGGGGCCGTGCGGTAACGCATGGTAGAATTCAGTTGTTCTCCGTTAACTGAGGAAATGTAGAAGGGCTTGACTAGACGGATAACAGGGATGTTAAACCGATTGATGAAGGAGGCTTTTATGAAGTTTCCTTCTCCCGCAGAGAAGGAGGCTTTATCAGCTGGAGAAATCCGCACCGGAATAGGCAGGCGTGGAGAGGAGGAATTTACACCCAGTGACGCCTCTCCCACGCCTCTCGTTCCTCCGGCGAGTCCTCTCTTGTTGGGTCAGGCGAGACCGGTCCACTTGCATGGCCTCCTCAGCGGGAGGCACAGTAACAGACTGCAAAGGATGTTGGAAGGGAGGACGCAGGCGTGGGTATCGCCTGGTGCGAACGAGATCTTTCTCCTGGCGGAGCTCCTGACGTCTCTCAATGTAGTGCATATCAATGCAGGTAGCCAGGTGGATTAGTTCAGTCAGGGAGGAGGGTATCTCTCGTGCGGCCAGACAATCCTTAATATGGCTGGATAAACCTTTTTTAAAGGTCGCGCAGAGAGCCTCATTGTTCCAGGCCAACTCAGAGGCCAAAGTCCGGAATTGTATGGCATATTCACCCACGGTAGAGTCTCCTTGGACAAGGTTCAGTAAGGCAGTTTCCGCGGATGAGGCACGGGCAGGTTCCTCAAAGACACTGCGGACTTCAGAAAAGAAGGACTGGACGGAGGCAGTGGCAGGTCCCAAAGCGGGGTGGCCCAGGCCAAGGCCTTCCCAGAAAGTAGACTGACGACGAACGCCACCTTAGACCGTTCTGTGGGGAATTGGTCCGACAACATCTCTAAGTGCAGGGAGCATTGGGACAGGAATCCCTGGCATTTTTTACAGTCCCGGTCAAATTTATCTGGGAGAGACAGGCGGACTCTAGCAGAAGAAGCAGCAGCTCGGAGAGGAGGAGATGCTGGAGCTGGCGGTTGAGGCTGTGGAGGCAGGAGCTGTTGAATCATGGCGGTCAACTGCGACAGCTGTTGTCCTTTTTGAGCAATTTGCTGGGACTGCTGGGCAACCACGGAGGTGAGATCAGCGAGGCTTGGCAGCGGTACCTCAGCGGGATCCATGGCCAGATCTACTGTTAGGGTCCGGACTAGCGGCTGGTGAAGACACTGGAGGTGGATCCTCTGTACCAGAGAGGCGATGACGCGGGCCGTACTGGGGAATCGGTTCTAAGCAGTTACTGGTGTTCACCAGAGCCCGCCGCAAAGCAGGATGGACTTGCTGCGGCAGTAACTACCAGGTCATGTTCCCCAGTATCGACTCGACCTCTCTGGCAGCTGAGACTGGCGCGGTACACAAGGACTAGACAGAGGCGAGGTCAGACGTAGCAGAAGGTCAGGGCAGGCAGCTAGGTTCGTAGTCAGGGGCAACAGCAGAAGGTCAAGGTACACAGGCTTGGGACACACTATAATGCTTTCTCAGGGCACAAGGCAACAAGATCCGGCAAGGAGAGGAAGGGGAAGTGGGTTTTTATTGGTTAGGGAGTGATAGAAAGTGATTGGGCCAGGCACCAATTAGTGGCGCACTGGCCCTTTAAATTTAAGCAAGTCGGCGCGCGCACGCCCTAGGGTGCGGGGCCGTGCGCCGGGAGGAAGCAGACGGGGGCGAGAGGTGAGTGAGACGGGGCGCGATCTGAGGGCGGACACAAGCCGTGCCTCGGATCGCGTCCCCTCCGGGGACCAGAGAGCAGCGCTCGCGGTCAGCAATGCCCACCGGAGCGCTGCAGACAGAGGCACGCCGTGAGCGCTCCGGGTCCCGCTGCCTCCCCGAAGCGCTCACGGCGTGCCTGTCTGCAGCGCTCCGGTTGGTATTGCTGACCGTGAGCGCTGCTCTCTGACACTTGGCAAACTCGTGACACTAGGCAAACTGCTGCTCCTAGTCTGCGCAGCAGGCTAGAGCAGCAGATCACCGGTTACACTGATCAGTGCTTTGCAATGGCAGAGCACTGATCAGTGTATGCAATCAGAAGATTGGGGGCAAATAAAAAAAATGTAAACATTTTTTTTTAATAAAAGTTCATTAAAAGTTTAACCCCTTAAGGACCACGGGTTTTTCCGTTTTTGCTCTTTCGTTTTTTCCTCCTCACCTTTTAAAAATCCTAACCCTTTCCATTTTGCACCTAAAAATCCATATGATGGCTTATTTTTTGCGCCACCAATTCTACTTTGCAGTGACATCAGTCAATTTACAAAATAATCTACGGCAAAACGGAAAAAAAAATCATTGTGCAACGAAATTGAAGAAAAAACGCCATTTTGTAACTTTTGGGAGCTTCCGTTTCTACCCAGTACATTTTTCGGTAAAAATGACACGCGATCTTTATTCTTTAGGTCCATACGGTTAAAATGATACCCTACTTGTATAGGTTTGATTTTGTTGTACTTCTGTAAAAAATCATGACTACATGCAGAAAAATTTATACATTTAAAATTGTCATCTTCTGACCCCTATAACTTTTTTATTTTTCTGCATATGGGGTGGTGTGAGGACTCATTTTTTGCACCGTGATCTGAAGTTTTCATCGGTACAATTTTTGTATTGATTGGACTTTTTGATCGCTTTTTATTCATTTTTCATGATATAAAAAGCAACCAAAAATACGTTATTTTGGACTTTGGAATTTTTTTGCGCGTACGCCATTGACCGTGCAGTTTAATTAATTATATATTTTTATAGTTCAGACATTTACGCACGCGACGATACCACATATGTTTATATTTATTTTTATTTACATGGTGTTTTTTTTATGGGAAAAGGGGGGTGATTTGAACTTTTATTAAGGAGAGGGTTAAATCACATTTATTAACTTTTTTTTACACTTTGTTTTTTGCAGTGTTATAGCTCCCATAGGGACCTATAACAATGCACACACTGATCCCCAGCACTGTTCACTGCAAAGCAATAGCTTTACAATGATCAGCGTTATCGGCGGTCGATTGCTCAAGCCTGAATCTCAGGCTTGGAGCAATCAACCGCCGAGGGGACACGCCGGAGGCAGGTAAGTGGACCTCCGCTCATGTCCCAGCTGATCGGGACACCGCATTTTCACTACGGTAGTCCCGATCAGCCCCGCTGAGCAGCCGGCAGCTTTCACTTTCGGTTTAGACGTGGCGTTCAACTGCCGCGCGCTATTAGCCCCGGGTCCCGGCATCAGATACATGCTGGGACCGACCCGATATGTCGTGGGGTCACTGCGTGACCCCGCGTTATATTGTGGGAGCCGGCCAAGGACGTAAATATATGTCCTTGGTCGTTAAGGGGTTAAATCACCCCCCTTTTCCCATTTTTTAAATAAAATAATGTAATAAATAATAAAAATAATCATATGTAGTACCGCTGTGTGTGTAAATGTCCGTATTAAAATTTTATGTTAGCTAAACTACAAGGTCGATGGCGTACACGTAAAATAAAAATGCCAATGTCCAAAATTGGGCATTTTTGGTCACTTCAAATACCATAAAAATCTTAATAAAAAGCGATCACAAAGTCCCATCAATATAGAGCGATTCAGCTTCAGAGGTGGCTGGACCTGGACTCCCCATCAAGTGAATTAATGACACTTCTACATAGAAATGATGGAACTTTAGACCATGAGCTTTTGAATGCACTTTGGTTCCCCAGTAAAGCGAAGGAAAAGCCTAAATCTACACATCTGCTATTTCTTGGTATCATGTCTACCTGGTCTGACCTCTCTTCCTCTCTTGTCCCCGGAGTTTCACCTCTATTACCTGTTAGTCTAGTGCCGGCGGCAGTGGGGAGGAATTCCCCAATTTATAGTCCCATGTGGAATAGGCTCAACAAAATCACTGTCTCCCAACTATTCAGGGATGGAGGCCCGCCATCAGCGGACACACTTCGTGATCTGCTACCACAACAGAGATTCTCGTTCTTACATGTACCCCACTTTGTGTCCTGTTGTTCCGAATTTTGGAACAAATTCTGCCCGCTGAGAGATCTGAACAAATTTGAAGAACTCATTATAGACTCACGTCCTAAACAGAGAAAGCTGTCTAGATGCTCCGCTTTCCTGAACACTGGGCCACACATCAGTTCACCCCACTACGTAACGTCATGGACGATGGAGCTGGGTTTATCATTGTCCCCTGCAGATACAGACCTCATACTCAGTCACTCTCAGGGTTTCTCAAGGTGTGTACGCCTTCAGGAATCAAACTACAAACTACTATCGAGGTGGTACAGAACTCCAGAGTTTCTATTTGTACAAAAACTAGCTGATTTAGACTTATGTTGACGATGTAACAGCATCAAAGGTACACATGCACATATATGGTGGACTTGTCCGGCTATTCAGAGATTCTGGAAAAAAGTTAACTGTATAGTGGAGGAGGTGATGGGGGCCTTGATTCCGCTGTCGCCGGCGGCAGTCCTACTAAATATGCCGTGTCTCGGCTACTCACCGGGTAAGCAATCCCTGATATCACACTTATTGGCAGTTGCTAAATCCATTATCCCTCTTCATTGGTTGAGTCCTGTGCCGCCCACAGTTGAAGAATGGCTTGAGAAGGTGCATCAGATTTGTAGGTTTGAGGAAATGCATCACAGAACACTCAGAACTCATCACAAATTTATTACAATTTTGGGCCCTTGGTTGCATTCCAAGTATAATAAGGTCCACACTCCGTGAGCTCTGGGGAAGATACAAGGTTTCCTGATGTTGGGTGACAACTTACCCACCCTGCCTGTACATTGATCTTGACCTCTACTCCTACACACTCATAGATCCTGTTTGGACGTTTACTTCACGTCACCTCCCCCCCCCCCCCCCCCCCACCACCAACCCTACCCTCCACCCTTCATACATATTCCCTTATAATATTGAGTTATTTAGGTTTGATGTGTCCACATATGCTCATGTTCGATTATTAAGATACTTATATCTGCTTGTTCTAAATGGTTTATGTTTTGCCATGTTATTCCTATGTATGTACTTGAAACAATAAAAAGGTATTTGGAAAAAAGCAAAACAAAGTCCCATCAAAACAAATATGGTACCGTTAAAAACTACAGACCACGGCACAAAACATTAGCCCTCATATAGCCCCATACGCGGTAAAATAAAAAAGTTATAGGGGTCAGAAAATGCCAATTTTAAACATACAAATTTTGGTGCATGTAGTTTAAAAAAAATGTTTAAGAAAAAATAAAGTAAATAAAATAAAACCTATATAAATTGGGTATCCTTGTAACCGTATGGACCTACAGAATAAAGATAAAGTGTCATTATTACCAAAAAAGTGCACTTTGTAGAAACGGGAGCCCCCAAAAGTTACAAAATGGCGTTTCTTTTTTTATTTCACCCCACAAATATTTTTTGGGGTTTCGCTGCAGATCATATTATAAAAAAAGTTATGTCATTACAAAGTACAATTGGTGACACAAAAAACAAGCCCTTATATGGGTTTGTAGGTGCAAAATTGAAAGCGTTATGATGTGTAAGAAGGGCAGGAGGAAAAAACGAAAATGCAAAAACGAAAATTTGCTGAATCCTTAAGTCCTTGGGGACGAAGGGCATATGCATACGCCCTCGCATCCCGTCACTTAAGGACGGAGAGCGTATCCATACGCCCTCGGCATTACCGATCACTGCCACTCGCCGGGCGGTGATCGGACCGGGATGACTGCTGATATCTATCAGCAGGCATCCCGTGGCAATGCCTAGGGGGGTCATGAGACCCCCCATATCGGTGATCGCAGCAAATCGCAGGTCAATTCAGACCTGCGATTTGCCGCGATCCGGGCACTGGTGACCCCATCTCCCGGAAAATAAGACTGATCGGAGCTGTCAGAGCCAGCTCCGACCAGCCTAAAGGATAGGAGCGAGGTGGCAGTGTTGCCACCCCCCTCCTATCCCCTGCAATTGGTCGGTCAGGCTGACCACCAATGGCAGGAGGGGGCGGCGGGGAGGGGGGCAGTTAGAGTTAATTTCCCCCGCTCTGGCCACCGATCGGAAGTCGGTACAGGGCGGGGGAAATACGGGCGGAGGGGGGGCATGGCCCGGCTTACCCGGACCGGAGGAGGCGGCATCAGGAACCAGTGGCGCGAGCAGGAGGAGCGGCGGCCGGAAAGTGCGGCTGAGAAGGCTGCAGTGAAGATCGCGATAAGTGATCTTCACTGTGGCCTTCTAAAAGCTGCAAAACTACAACTCCCAGCATGCCCAGACAGCCAAAGTACATTCACACAGGCAGGGGTTCACAGTAAGTTTCCTTGAAGGAAAGTGCATGCTGAAAGTTGTAGTTTTGCAACATCTGGAGGGTCACAGTTTGGAGACCACTGTGTAGTGGTCTCTAAACTGTGGTCCTCCAGATGTTGCAAAACTACAACTTTCAGCATGCACTTTCCTTCAAGGAAACTTACTGTGAACCCCTGCCTGTGTGAATGTACCCTAAAAACACTACATTACACTACACTAACAAAAAATAAAAAGTTAAACACTACACATACACCCCCTTACACGTCGCCCCCCCCCAATAAAAATGAAAAACGTCTCATACGCCAGTGTTTCCTAAACGTCGCCTCCAGCTATTCCAAAGCCACAACTCCCAGTGTTGCTGGACAGCCATAGACTGTCCTGGCAGGCTGGGAGTCTTGCAACAGCTGGAGGCACCCTGTTTGGGAAACACTGCTGTAGGGTTTTGGTGGAGACAAGCCCCATCCTTGTAATCGGGTCCACCCCTACTGCAAATTCCTTATTCAGGCCTTAAATGCGCATGAAGCTCTCTCACTGGGAGTTGTAGTTGTAGCACGCTGGGAGTTGTAGTTTTGCAACATCTGAAGTGGCACAGTTTGGAGACCACTTTATGGTGGTCTCCAAACTGTAGGCCTCCAGATGTTGCAAAACTACAACTCCCAGCATGCCCAGACAATCAGGGATGCTGGGCGTAGTTCTGCAATATCTGGCCCTTCAGATGTTGCAGAACTACAACTCCCAGCATGACTGGACAGTCTGGGCATGCTTGGAGTTGTAGTTTTGCAACATCTGGAGGGCTACAGTTTGGAGGCCACTGTTCTTCCCCAGTTGTTGCATAACTACAACTCCTAGCATGCCCAGACTGTCCAGGCATGCTGGGAGTTGTAGTTCTGCAACATCTGAAGGGCCAGATATTGCAGAACTACACACCCAGCATCCCTGACTGTCTGGCCGTGCTGGGAATTGTAGTTTTGCAACAGCTGTAGGCACACTGGTTGGGAAACACTGAGCTAGAGTCTGTTTCCTAACTCAGTGATTCCAACCCGTGTGCCTCCAGCTGTTGCAAAACTACAACGCCCAGAGTGCACTGACAGACTGTACATGCTGAGAGTTGTAGTCTTGCAACAGCTGGAGGCACATGGGTTGGAATCACTGAGCTAGAGTCTGCTTTCTAACTCAGTGGTTCCCCACCAGTGTGCCTACAGCTGTTGTAAAACTACAACTCCCAGCATGTACGGTCCGTCAGTACCTTCTGGGAGTTGTCATTTTGCCACAGCTGAAGGTTTGCCCCCCCCCCCCCCCATGTGAATGTACAGGGTACATTCTCACGGGCGGGTTTACAGTGGGTTTCCTTCAAGGAAACTTACTGTAAACCCCTGCCTGTGTGAATGTACCCTAAAAACACTACACTACACTAACAAATAATAAAAAGTTAAACACTACACATACACCCCCTTACACGTTGCACCCCCCCCCCCCCCCCAATAAAAATGAAAAACTTCTCATACGACCGTGTTTCCTAAACGGCGCCTCCAGCTGTTCCAAAACCACAACTTCCAGTGTTGCCGGATAGCCATAGACTGTCCTGGCAGGCTGGTAGTCTTGCAACAGCTGGAGGCACCCTGTTTGGGAAACACTGCTATAGGGTTTTGGTGGAGACAAGCCCCATCCTTGTAATCGGGTCCACCCCTACTGCAAATTCCTTATTCAGGCCTCAAATGCGCATGGAGCTCTCTCACTTCAGAGCCCTGTCGTATTTCAAGGCAACAGTTTAAGGCCACACATGGGGTATCTCCGTACTCGGGAGAAATTGCGTTACAAATTTTGGGGGGATTTTTCTCCCATTACCCTTTGTAGAAATGGTAAATTTGGGGAAAAAAACTGCACTTTAGTGAAATTTTTTTTTCATTTACACATCCGAATTTAACGAAAAGTCGTCAAACACCTGTGGGGTGTTAAGGCTCACCGGACCCCTTGTTACATGCTTTGAGGGGTGTAGTTTCCAAAATAGTATGCCATGTGTTTTTTTTTTTTTTTTTTTGCTGTTCTGGCACCATAGGTGCTTCTTAAATGTGACATGCCCCCAAAAACCATTTCAGCAAAATTCACTCTCCAAAAATCCCATTGTCGCTCCTTCCCTTCTGAGCCCTCTACTGCGCCCGCCGAACACTTGACATACATATATGAGGTATTTCCATACTCGAGAGAAATTGGTTTACAAATTTTGTGGGGCTTTTTCTCCCATTACCCCTTGTAAAATTTCAAAAACTGGGTCTACAAGAACATGCGAGTGTAAAAAATTTAGATTTTGAATTTTCTCCTTCACTTTGCTGCTATTCCTGTGAAACACCTAAATGGTTAACAAACTTACTGAATATCATTTTGAATACTTTGAGGGGTGCAGTTTTTATAATGGGGTAATTTATGGGGTATTTCTAATATGAAGGCCCTTCAAATCCACTTCAAAACTGAACTGGCCCCTGAAAAATTCCGATTTTGAAAATTTTGTGAAAAATTGGAAAATTGCTTCTGAACTTTGAAGCCCTTTGATGTTTTCCAAAAGTAAAAACATGTCAACTTTATGATGCAAACATAAAGTAGACATATTGTATATGTGAATCAAAATATTATTTATTTAGAATGTTTATTTTCCTTACAAGCAGAGAGCTTCAAAGTTAGAAAAATGCAAGATTTTAAATTTTTTCATCAAATTTTGGAATTTTTCACCAAGAAATGATGCAAGTATCGACAAAAATTTACCACTAACATAAAGTAGAATATGTCACGAAAAAACTGTCTCGGAATCAGAATGAAAAGTAAAAGCATCCCAGAGTTATTAATGCTTAAAGTGACAGTGGTCAGAATTGCAAAAAATGCTCCCGTCCTTAGGGTTATAATGGGCTCCATCCCCAAGGAGTTAAAGAGGTACTCCTGTGGAAAACTTTTTTTTTTTTTAAATCAACTGTTGCCAGAACGTTAAACAGATTTGTAAATTACTTCTATTAAAAAATCTTAATCCTTCCAGTACTTTTTAGGGGCTGGATACTACAGAAGAAATGGTTCCCTTACGTCCTAACCAGCAGCACAAGTGGGGTGTTCTGCCCCTGTGAAGCTGTCAGGACAGTGGAATTTTTTATTTTGCTCAAGTAATTAAAGATTTAATTAGCCCCCCCATATATGGCCTCCTCCCTTAGGCCACATTGCTTTTTTTCTGTCCTGTGGTACAGCAGGACGGTGCAGGCTCTGTGTATTACTGAGCCTGCATGGAGTGTTCCTACTCCTTTGTGGGGGGCATCTGTTTTATATTTTAGTATGTTTCCTAGGCGGCCTTGCTGCCTTCCTTTATTTTTATTTATTTTTGCTGAGCGGCGTCGGTCCTAGGACACGCTGCCTGGCACTCATTGCTGTAACTCCCTGCGTCCGGGCAGCGGTTCCGCTGCCCGTATCTTAAAGCGGGGAGCGGCGTGTATGAGGCACTGCTGCGCATCCTATTATCATTTTTATTGGGTCACATGTCAGCATCTGTAGAGGCTGTTCCTTGGGCCCTTTGGCATCTTGGCTGTCTGGAATCGCAACCCCAAGTGGTTGGACAAAAAGTGCTCCCTGTGCATGGGGGAGGGCTTAAGATAGGAAGCAAGTTTAGGGTCAAGAATCCAGAAGGGAAGAGAGAGAAGAAAATAGAAAGAGAAAAAGGGAAGGACATGTGATAAGAACCTGGAACAAGGAAAGAGTCCTCGCATTTGTAGCTCACACAGGAGGGTCAGCCTCCGCAGGACCAGGAGAGACTGGGGGTGATGGCGGCTGGCAGCCTCAGACCTCCAGCATAAATTTGTGGGGGATAGTTTGGGAAGGGAGAGAGAAAGGAGGGGAAGACCAAGCAGTGAGATATGGCATCGACTCAGTCATCAATCTCAATTGGGCTGGTGGGAAGTGTAGGGAACAAACTGGGGAGCGTAGGTAACAGAGAGGCAAGTACATTACATTTCGCTATCGAACCCCTCAAGCTGGGTTGACCAAGAGAAAGGTAAAAGAATGGTAAAAGAGGGGAAAAGAGTGGAGCTTAAGGAACTACATGGGGACCTGAAGGAGCATATATCAGACAATAACAATCAATAACATAGACCCCAGGTCAGGTACCGACCAGGAGACACATATAACAGCCACCTTCCAGTCCCGGTAGGAGGTCGCATGACCAGCATGAGGCGGGGAGGGGGGGGGGGGATTTAATGAGTCACTGTGTAGGGAACAATAAAGTCCATGGTGAGAGGACGTCAGGCAGAGGCTCAATTGGATGTCCTTCAGGAGTCCACATCAGCAATGCATCATGCAGCAGTCCCTTCAGAGTGGAAAAAGGGGGGGGGGTGGACGGGGAGAGGGCAGTCACTGAATCGGCAGGGGACTGTCAACAGTCTCACCCAGTAGCACGGGGTTAACTTCACGACCCGTGATAGAGCAACAAAACACAGTCTCGTACACTGGGGAGGTAAACAGGCAGCTGGTAATCCAATGTAACAGGGAACCCAGTTGGGGGGGGGGGGGGTCCCATATGTGAGGAAGGCACTTCCAGAATTCACTGCTCGGTACAGCATGCGGGTTGCACATCAGCATCAGGCGGGACCATAGACAAATCCGTCCCGAGGCGAGCGTGTACCTGAAGTCAGCCAAGTAACTAACAGAACTCACGCAACCGGAGGTGGTGCAGCTTTCACCGGAGTCTTCTTGGCATTCACTTTCACAGATTTAGCTCTGGAGACCATCTTCCAGGGTTTCCGCGGCGGTAGGTCTGGGAGAGGAGCAGCAACCTGGATCTGGAGCCATGAAGGGATCTGCATCGGTTCCATGTCCAGCAGAGGCCACGCTCTGTCGAGGTCATCTGGGGTATTTATAGTAATGCGGCGGCCATTTTTCATCACAGAGATCCCGAAGGGGTACAGCCAAGCATATTGCAGGTTTTTAGCTCAGAGTGCCTCCAAGAAGGGCTTCAGTATACGTTGCTTGGCTAAAGTAGAGGGAGCCAGATCCTGGTAAAATTGCAGCTCAGCACCATCATATCTAACGGGCCTCTGTTCTCTGGCAGCATTGAGGATCGCCTGCGTGTCGACAAAGGACAGGATCCCACAGATAATGTCCCGAGGGGGCTCACCGGGTCGGGGTTTAGGCCTCACAGCCCTGTGGATGAGTTCCACCGTGACTCTGGAAGCCCTCTCCTCGCCCAGGAGAAAAGTGAAGATTTCAGCAACTACCCGAGGTAATGCTTCAGCCGCCCAGGTCTCTGGGAGCCCCTTGATTCTGACGTTTTTACGTCTGCTCCGATTCTCCTGGTCCTCAAGCATGGAGAAGGCCATGTTCAGATGTGCGGTCCGATCATCGGAGCGGGACGCCAGCGCCAAGGTACACGAGTGAAGTTCCGCATACGAGGACTCCAGGGCCTCTACTCTGTGGTCTACATGTTGTACCTCTGACTTGATCTTGATGAGCTCCTAGAGGACCGGTTTAATAGCTTGAGCCAACATCTTCTTCATAAGCGTTTTCATCAGCGCCAGGGTGAGCTGGTCTGTGGAATCACTTGTGGTGCTTTCTCTGTCGGAGTCTCCTTCCGCTTCATGCAGGGAGGATGGAACCGACGCCATCTTGGGTGCTCTCGCCGGTGAGCCCGCTCCCCTCTTCTTCAAGAATTTAGCCAGATCCCCTTGAGATTTTGCCTTTTTAGGAGTCCCAGTAGGTTCTCTGAAGTAATCTTTATCATATTTGCCCATTTTCAGCTGTAATAAGGGTTCTAAAGCGTGTCCCTGAGCGTCTCAAAGCGGAGCTAAGCAGGCATGCGACCGCTGTGGTGTGTGGCTAGGCTCCGCCCCCAAAGTCACCTTTTTATTGGCCATAACCTCAGCCAAAAGAATTGGTGAGCTTCAGGCCCTTTCGGCTTTTGAGCCTTACACACACTTTCTCCAGGACAGAGTCCTGTTGAGATATCTGCCCACCTTTGTTCCTAAGGTCCCAACTTTCTCAAACATCAACCAGGTCAAATTTCTCCCAGTTCTGTGTCCTAACCCATCTTCCGCTGAGGAAGCTACAGATCACATTCTGGACATTTCAAGAATTCTGAAAATCTACATTGCAAGAACTGGAGAATTCAGAAGATCAGAACACCTTCTTGTTTCTTTTTCAGGGAACAAAGGTTTTAAACCTCTAAACCCTCTCTGATTAGATGGATTAAAGAGTCAATCCGAGAGGCCTTTGTAGCCCAGGAGTTGGCTCCTCCTGCCTTTGTTACTGCCCATTCTACCCGGGCAGTATCTACCTCCTTTGCTGAGAGGAAATCTGTGCTGCTGCCTCTTGGGGCACCCATAACACTTTCGTCTGTCATTACAGGGTTAATGCCAAATATTCGGAAGAGCTGGCCTCTGGGCAATCAATCCTAAGTTCCGCTCTGCCTTAGTCCCTCCCTATTTGTGTTGTTACTTGCTAAGTCCCCACTTATGCTGCTGGTTAGGACGTAAGGGAAGCGTAAATTTTTTACGTAAATGTGTTTTCCCTTAGTCCTAACAGCAGCACACAAATTTCCCGCCCGTCATTTTTTTATTTATTTTACTTGTTATTAAGCAATGTGGCCTAAGGGAGGAGGCCTTATATGGGGGGGGGGGGCTAATTAAATCTTTAATTACTTGGGCGGAATTAAAAAATTCTACCGTCCTGCCAGCTTCACAGGGGCAGAACACCCCACTTGTGCTGCTGTTAGGACTAAGGGAAAACAAATTTACGTAAAAAATTTATGCTTTTCTTTTTGGATTTCTCTGATGTCACGACCACAGTGCTCTCTGCTGACCTCTGCTGTCTATTTAAGGAACTGTCCAGAGCAGCATATGTTTGCTATGGGGATTTTCTCCTGCTCTGGACAGGACTAGTTCCTAAAATGGACAGCAGAGGTCAGCAGAGAGCACTGTGGTTGTGACATCAGATAAATCCAAAAAGAAAACCATTTCCTCTGTAGTATACAGCCCCTAAAAAGTACTGGAAGGATTAAGATTTTTTTAATAGAAGTAATTTACAAATCTGTTTAACTGTCTGGCACTAGTTGATTTATAAAAAAAAAAGTTTTCCATGGGAGTACCCCTTTAAGGTGAAAATAGGCTGAGTCCCTAAGGGGTTAAACTAAGATAATTGAACCAATAGAATTATGATTTTTTTAACCCCACCAGGACCAAAGATGTACAGGTACACCCTTGGATCCTGTGACTTAAGGACCAAGGGCATACCTGTATGCCCTTGTCCCGTTAACGGGGTTTAACCCCTTAAGGACCAAGCATTTTTCTGTTTTTACACTTTCGTTTTTTCCTCCTTACCTTTTAAAAATCATAACCCTTTCAATTTTGCACTTAAAAATCCATATGAGGGCTTATTTTTTGCGCCAGCAATTCTACTTTGGAATGACATCAGTCATTTTACACAAACATTTATGGCGAAACGGAAAAAAAAAATCATTGTGCGACAAAATTGAAGAAAAAACACCATTTTGTAAATTTTGGGGGCTTCTGTTTCTAGGCAGTAAATTTTTTCGGTAAAAATGACACTTTATCTTTATTCTGTAGGTCCATACGGTTAAAATGATACCCTACTTATATAGGTTTGATTTCGTCGTACTTCTGGAAAAAATCATAACTACATGCAGGAAAATTTATACATTTAAAATTGTCCTTTTCTGACCCCTATAACTTTTTTATTTTTCCACGTACAGGGTGGTTTGAGGGCTATTTTTTTGCGCCGTGATCTGAAGTTTTAATCGGTACCATTTATTTTGATTGGACTTCTTGATCGCTTTTTATTCCTTTTTTTATGGTATGAAAAGTGACCAAAAATGCGCTATTTTGGACTTTGGAATTTTTTTTTGCGTGTACGCCATTGACCATGCGGTTTAATTAATGATATATTTTTATAGTTCAGACATTTACGCACGCGGCGATACCACATATGTTTATTTTTATTATGGTTACATATTTTTAATATGGAATTTGGGAAAAGGGGGTGATTTAAACTTTTAATAAGGAAGGGGTTAATGTGTGTGTTTTTAAACTTTTTTTACACTTTTTTTTTTTACCCCTTAGGGGACTTTTAGGAGGAATCATTAGATTCCTTATACAGATCATTGTGGTTTCATAAAACCACAATGATCTGCGTGCTCTGCGCTCGATTGATAAAGCCTGGCCCTGCCAGGCTTTATCATTCAGAGAGCCGGAGCCGCCGCAGCAGGAGAGGTAAGCCCTCAGGCTACCTCAGTAGTGGATCGCTCCGCCGCGATCGCGCTGCTGGGGGGGCGATACACCCCACTGGACCACCAGGGACTTAATGCAGGCACCTTTAGACGCCGCTGTCAACTTTGACAGCGGCGATCTAAAGGGTTAATAGCCGGCCGCGGCGATCGCCTCATGTCGGCTATTAACGCCGGCCCCCAGCTACAGGAATCAGCTGGGGGCTGGCCGGTATGACGCGGGCTCGAGTCGGGAGCCCGCGTCATACCCCGGTAACGGCCATTGGACGAGTATAGACGTCCATGGTCGTTATCGGGTTAAACTGTTCTCGTGAGTGGAGAACTGGTTAAACCCTGTGGGTCCTGGTTGCTACGGGCAGCCAGGACCCACGGCTAATGCCGGGCACCGTTTATCGGGCCGATGCCTGGCATTAACCCTTTAGATGCCGCGATCAAAGTGGATCGTGGCATCTAAAGTGTGGGGATAACGGTGCCGGTTAGCCCAGTGGAGCTGATCGGGACATCCGCGGCGACATGAGTGAACGATGGGAGGGTCCTCATCTGCCTTCGCGGCGACATGAGTGAACGATGGGAGGGTCCTCACCTGCCTCCGCGCTGTCCGATCTGTCCGATCAATGCTATGGCATAGCGTTGATCAGTATATGCAATCAGAAGATTGCATGTTATAGCCCCCTGTGGGGGATTAAAAAAGTAAAATGTAAAAATTAAAGTTAATAAAAGTGAATTAACCCCTTCCCTATTAAAAGTTTAAATCAATGTGGTACTGCCGCATGCGGAAATGTCCGAACTATTGAAATATAAGGTTAGCTAAACCGAACGGTCATTGGCGTACATGTAAAAAAAAATACCAAAGGGCAAAATTGTGCATTTTTTGTCACTTCATATACGATAAAAAACTAATAAAAAGCAGTCAAAAAGTCCCATCAAAACAAAATTGGTACCAATAAAAACTACAGACCATTGCGCAAAAAAAAGAGCCCCCCCATATAGTTATAGGGGTCTGAAAATAACAATTTTAACCCCTTAAGGACCAAGGATGTACCGGTACGTCCTTGGTCCTGCTCTCCTGATATAACGCGGGGTTACACAGTAACCCCACGTCATATCACGGCGGGCCTGGCATCATAGTGAAGCCTGGATCGTGGCGAAAAGTGAAAGCGAAAGTTGCCGGTTAACTCAGTGGGCTGTTCGGGATAGCCGCGGCGAAATCGCGGCATCCCGAACAGCTTACAGGACAGCGGGAGGGCCCCTACCTGCCTCCTCGCTGTCTGATCACCGAATGACTGCTCAGTGCCTGAGATCCAGGCATGAGCAGTCATGCGGCAGAATCATCGATCACTGGTTTCCTATGAGAAACCAGTGATCAATGATGAAGATCAGTGTGTGCAGTGTTATAGGTCCCTATGGGAAAAAAGTGAAAAAAAAAGTGAATAAAGATCATTTAACTCCTCCCCTATTAAAAGTTTGAATCACCCCCCTTTTCCCATAAAAAAAAAAACACAGTGTAAATAAAAATAAAAATAAACATATATGGTATCACCGCGTGCGGAAATGTCCAAATTATAAAAATATATCATTAATTAAACCGCTCGGTCAATGGCGTGCACGCAAAAAAATTCAAAAGTCCAAAATAGTGCATTTTTGGTCACTTTTTATATCATTTAAAAATGAATAAAAAGCGATCAGTAAGTCCTATCAATGCAAAAATGGTACCGTTAAAAACTTCAGATCACGGTGCAAAAAAGCTGAGCCGCGCGGCTAAAAGTGAAAGTGAAAGTTCCCGACTAGCTCAGTCGAGCTGTTCGGGATAGCCGCGGCTAATCGCGGCATCCCGAACAGCTGACAGGACAGCGGGAGGGCCCCTTCCTGCCTCCTCGCTGTCCGATCGCCGAATGACTGCTCAGTGCCTGAGATCCAGGCATGAGCAGTCATGCGGCAGAATCGTTGATCACTGGTTTCTTATGAGAAACCAGTGATCAACATAGAAGATCAGTGTGTGCAGTGTTATAGGTCCCTATGGGACCTATAACACTGCAAAAAAAAAGTGAAAAAAAAAGTGAATAAAGATCATTTAACTCCTCCCCTATTAAAAGTTTGAATCACCCCCCTTTTCCAATAAAAAAAAAAACACAGTGTAAATAAAAATAAAAATAAACATATGTGGTATCACCGCGTGCGGAAATGTCCGAATTATAAAAATATATCATTAATTAAACCGCTCGGTCAATGGCGTGCGCGCAAAAAAATTCCAAAGTCCAAAATAGTGCATTTTTGGTCACTTTTTATATCAATAAGTCCTATCAATGCAAAAATGGTACCGTTAAAAACTTCAGATCACGGCGCAAAAAATGAGCCCTCATACCGCCCTATACACGGAAAAATAAAAAAGTTATAGGGGTCAGAAGATGACAATTTTAAACGTATTAATTTTCCTGCATGTAGTTATGATTTTTTCCAGAAGTCCGACAAAATCAAACCTATATAAGTAGGGTATCATTTTAATCGTATGGACCTACAGAATACATATTAGGTGTCATTTTTACCGAAAAATGTACTACGTAGAAACGGAAGCCCCCAAAAGTTACAAAACAGCGTTTTTTTTTCAATTTTGTCGCACAATGATTTTTTTTCCCGCTTCACCATAGATTTTTGGGCAAAATTACTGACGTCATTACAAAGTAGAATTGGTGGCGCAAAAAATAAGCCATCATATGGATTTTTAGGTGTAAATTTGAAAGAGTTATGATTTTTTAAAGGCAAGGAGCAAAAAACGAAAATGCAAAAACGGAAAAACCTCCGGTCCTTAAGGGGTTAAGGCGAAAATGGGCTTGGTCCATAAGGGGTTAAATAGTATAAGATATATTTACATCACGCTGCATAATATTGATACAGTAGGCAAACATATTTCCTTTGTAAAAATTATTTTCTCCAATATTTCATTAGAGCACGCCTGGAAGCATTTTCAGATCCCACCCTCAAGTTGCAGCCACCACTCCAAGAGATAATTGACTGGCTGGGGCAAAAGGATGAAGATCTGTCTGCCCAGCTTCCTCTTCGAGGTGACCTCGCAGTGGTGGAGCAAGCCAAAGATAAACATCTGGTAAGCTATCTGTTTTAATGACACATACGGATTGAGATGCTTGGTGTATGTACCCCAAGGTTCGGTACCAGGCCCACTTTTGTTTAACTTATTTATTAATGTTATAAAGGATAGATTTAAACAGCTCTGTTTCTATCTTTGTAAATAAGACCAAGCTTTGTAGCACAGTCTATAGAAGACATGCCTAAGTCACAAGCTGATTTGGACACACGAGTGTATAGGCATTTACTTGGCAAAGGAGGTTCAATGTGGATAAATGTTAACTTATGCATCTTGGTACCAATAATTTGCATGCATCATATGTCCCAGGGGAGTTAAAACTGGGAAAGTCACTGACAGAGAATGATTTTGGTGTACTTATAAATCATAGACTACACAATAGTGTGCATGGTTAAGCGGCTGTTACACAATAGTGTGCATGGTTAGAGGCATCTAGTCAAGGGACATGCACATAATATTATTGCTTTAGCCCGTACAGGACCTAGGGCGTATGCATACGCCTTCTGTACCTGGGTCTTAAGGACCCAGGGCGTACAGCTACGCCCGTGGGAATTCCGGTCCCTGCCGCGCGCCAGGCAGGGATCGGACTGGGGTGACTGCTGATATCAATCAGCAGGCACCCCGCGCAAATGCCGAGGGGGGTCATCAGACCACCCCATGTCGGCGATCGGCGCAAACCGCAAGTGAAATCGCACTTGCGATTTGCGCAATTCCGGGTCTTATGGGTCACGTGTGACCCGATGACCCGGTGATACAAGGTGATCGGGGGTGTAGAATACACCCCCTATCACCTACTGTATCTATGGGGAGGTGGCGATTTCGCCACCCCCTCAGGAGAGCTGCTATTGGCTGGACAATAGCAGCCGGCAGGGGTTAAACGGCATCCTCTGCAGCGCTGACCGTTAGCTGGGTTCAGTCAGCGGTCAGAGCTGCAAGAGGAGCCAGGGACCCCCCCCCCTCTGCCCCCATTGGATCGCCTCAGGAGACCCGAAGATTCCCTAGATCAGGGACAGAATCAACCAGAGGGAAAGGTAGGGAAATCCATGTAAATAAAGTAAAAAAAAAGTTAAAAAAATAACCCCCACCCCGACCCCCTAATAGGGCTCAAGAGTATTCCTCATCTTTTTTTAGCGTGACCCGGGCCCTATTAGGGGTCCAGGGCGCTGCGATTTGTCCCCCCTTTTCTTTTGGGCCGCAGCGTTTTGTTTTTTTTTGCTCACATAACGGTGTGTGATTACTAATCACACATCGTTATACATAGTTACACCAAGCACTCACTACACACTCCCCCGCCCCCCCCCACACCCAACCCCCCCACCACCACCATCACCCCCCCCCCCCTCCACTGTAGATAAAAGGCGATGGCTTGGCATTTTCGGTAGTGGAGGCATACGCTTTTCTTGCCTCCGAATCCGAATCTGCCAGTGAGGACGAGGAAGATCCAACATTCCTGTGTTCTTCCTTGTCCTCCTCATCATCTAGTAGTGATGATGAGCCCCCTGCACGGCGGCGGAGGCGCCGCCAGGCGAGGCCACGCACCCCCCATGAAAGTGCCCCAGTGGCTGGCACTAGTGTGAGTTGTGATGCCGCTCGTACTAGGAGTCCGACCCCCCCAGGCGAATTTACCGGAGCTCCCTTCCGGTGAACCTGTCTGGAGACCCCCAGAGGGTTATCAGCCACGGGTTCCGGAGTTTGTTGGCGAATGCGGAATCCGGATTGACACGGCTGGGTTCACTGAATTTGACTATTTCAGTTATTTTTTCAGTGACAGCCTGGTCAATCTAATGGTGGAGCAGACGAATCTGTATGCCAGGCAGTTCATCGCCCACCACCCAGATTCTTTTTTGGCCAGTTCCAATGAATGGTACGCCGTCAGCGCAGCAGAAATGAGGACATTTTGGGGCCTTTTGCTGCATATGGGCCTGGTCAAAAAGCCTAGTGTCAGGCAGTACTGGAGCGGGGACATCCTATACCAGACCCCGCTGTACAGTATGGCCATGACACGTAAGCGTTTCTAGGCTATTTGGAAATGCCTTCATTATGCAGATAATGAGGCATGTCCACCCCGAGGTGATCCCGCCCATGACCGGCTTTACAAAGTGAGGCCGGTCATCGATCACTTTGGGGCCAAATTTTTGGAGGCCTACGTACCGCTTAGGGAGCTCTCGGTTGATGAGTCTCTTATCAGTTTTAAGGGGAGACTCATCTTCCGCCAGTATATTCCCTCGAAGCGGGCGTGGTATGGCGTGAAGCTATATAAACTTTGTGAGAGTACCTCTGGGTACACTCTCAAGTTTAGGGTGTATGAGGGACGAGATTCCCGTATTGAACCCCCAGATTGTTCCCCCACTCTGGGTGTTAGCGGGAAAATCGTTTGGGACCTTATGTACCCATTGCTGGATAAGGGTTACCACGTGTACGTGGACAACTTTTATACCAGCATCCCTCTCTTCACATCCCTTGCCGCCAGATAGATGTCCGCTTGTGGGACTGTGCGGAGAAACCAGAGAGGCCTCCCTCTAAATTTGATCCAGACACCTATTCCCAAGGGTGAGTCCCGTGCCCTTACCTATGAAAACTTGTTGCTGGTCAAGTATAAGGATAAGAGGGATGTCGGGATGTCCTTATGCTGACCACTATTCATGGTAACGGCAGCTCACCTGTCCCTGTGCAAGGTACCACAACAACGGTCCTCAAGCCTGATTGTATTCTGGACTACAATCAGTATATGGGGAGAGTTGATCTCTCAGATCAAGTCCTCAAGCCATACATGATCATGCGGAAAACACGTGTATGGTACAAAAAAGTTGCCGTCTACTTGGTGCAGGTTGCCATGTACAACTCTTTTGTACTGTACCGGAACGCTGGCAACACAGGGACATACCTCCAGTTCCAAGTAGAAGTCCTAAAGGTCCTGATCTTTGCTGACCGGGAAAGAGCAGGCCGGACTTCCCAAGGAACTGGAGTAATAGGTGCCATCCCAGAAAAAATGCAGAGTGTGTAACAGGAGGGGGATACGGAAGGACACCACCACTCAGTGTGACACTTGCCCCGATCATCCGGGCCTCTGCATTAAGGACTGCTTCAGGGAGTATCACACTTCCATGGAGTACTAAATTTTCCCTCTTCATTTAAATTTTCCATAATTTGACCCCAATGTACCAAGTCAGGGGACATTCCAAATTTTAACCCCATAAAACCACTAAATTGCCCCAAAAAACTATTTCATAAAAAAATTAATAAATAAATAAATAAATAAAAAAACTGATAAGACCTCAGGGGGTATTTTTTCCCAAAATGGGTCATGGGTCACTGAGTCACTATCATCGGGGACTTTTTATGTTGCCTCAAATGCGCAGCACTCTCTCTCCACCTGAGCGGGGTGCGCATTTGAGGCAACAGGTTAGGGACGGCCACACACGTCACATTCCCAAAATGATGATTCAGAGCATAGGGTTTGGGGTGGGCATATTTTTTTTAGTTTTGGCTATGCTCTGGGTCATCATTCTGGGAACATAACCTGTTTTATAATTTTATGACCCACTGTACCCCTTGTTAGTTATTAGTGTACCCCATATAATGCCCCTTGAGGGGGGGTCCCACTGTTCTGGCTCCATAGGCAGCTGTCTAGAAGCTCCAGGCCCCTGACTGCCCTCCTGTTCCTCCGTGACCAGTGAGCAGAGCCGATCAACGCCCAGATATGAGGTATGTCCTTACTCCAAAGAAATGTATTTACAAATTTTTTTTTTTTGCTGTTCTGGCACTAAATGTGACATGCCCCCCCCCCCCCATTTCATCAAAATGTGACTCCTTCTTTTCTGAGCATTGTAGTGCACCAGCAGAGCCCTTGACATCCACACATGGGGTACTTCCATACTCAGAAGAGATGGGGTTACACATTTTGGGGGGACATTTTCTTCTATTACACCTTGTAAAAATGTAAAATTTACAAGTACTCAGTAAAAAGTACTGTAAAATGATGCAATCATAAAGTAGACATGGTTACACATTTTGGGGGGCATTTTCTCCTATTAATCCTTGTAAAAATTAAAAATTTGGGGGAAAACTAGAATTTTAGTGGAAAAAAAAACAAAATAATTTACACATCCAACTTTAACGAAAAGTCGTGAAACGCCTGTGGGGTGTTAAGGCTCACTGGACCCCTTGTTACATTCCTTGAGGGGTGTAGTTTCCAAAATAGTATGCCATGTTTTTTTTTTGCTGTCCTGACACCATAGGGGCTTCCTAAATGCAACATGCCTCCACAATCCCTCTGTCACTCCTTCCCTTCTGAGCCCTCTAGTGCACCCGCCGAACACTTGACATACACATATGAGGTATTTCCTTACTCGAGAGAAATTGGGTTACACATTTTAGGAAGATTTCTTTCCTTTTACCCCTTGTAAAAATTCAAAAAATGGGTCTACAAGAACATGCGAGTGTAAAAAATGAAGATTTTGAATTTTCTCCTTCAATTTGCTGCTATTCCTGTGAAACACCTAAAGGGTAAACAAACCTTTTGAATGTCATTTTGAATACTTTGAGGGGTGCAGTTTTTATAATGGGGTCATTTGTGGGGCATTTCGAATATAAAAGCCCTTCAAATCCACTTCAAAACAGAACTGGTCCCTGAAAAATTTTGATTTTGAAAATGTTGTGAAAAATTGGAAAATTGCTGCTATACTTTGAAGCCCTCTGATGTCTTCCAAAAGTAAAAACATGTCAACTTTATGATGCAATCATAAAGTAGACATGTTGTATATGTGAATTAATATATAATTTATTTGGAATATTCATTTTTCTTATAAGCAGAGAGCTTCAAAGTAAAAAAAATGCAAAATGTTCAATTTTTTCATCAAATTTTGGAATTTTTCACCAAGAAACGATGCAAGTATCAACAAAATTTTACCACTAACATAAAGTAGAATATGTCACGAAAAAACAGTCTCGGAATCAGAATGAAAGGTAAAAGCATCCCAGAGATATTAATGCTTAAAGTGAAAGTGGTCAGATGTTCAAAAAAATGGCCGGGTCCTACAGTGAAAATTGGCTGGGTCCTTAAGGGGTTAGGGTACGTTCACATGTGCTCAGATTTGATGCGCAGGATTTTCTGCTGCAGATTTCAATGTAAACTAAATGACTGAGCACAGCTTTTAATTGGCAGTTACAAATCCTCTGCATCAAATCTGGATCCGGTATGTGTGAACGTACCACTAGCGTGAACGTACCGTAGCATTGATGTGGCCTCACCTATAGACCTAGTATGCTGGTTAAATTTGGGCATGGGTTGATAAAAGGGACGTCCTGGCGCGGAAAAGGGTACAAAAGGTGTGCAACTAAACGAATAAGGGGCATAGGATATCTTAGTTATGAGGAAATATTAAATTTGTTTAGTGTTGAAATAGTGCTGGGCGGTACACCGGTTCATACTAAATACCCATGTATTTTTTCTGTACAATATGAATTTTTCCCTATACCACAATAGCACTGCTATGTCATTCATTAGAGCGGGGGGGGGGGGGGGGGGGGAAGCATATATGATCAGTTTCCCAGTGCACTGCTGCTGATAATTCATTCGAGTGGAATGAGTGGGGGAAATGAGAAAGGAAGGGGGAAATGAGTGAAAAAAATATATATACGCCGTCAAATACCGTGGAACCTCCATAAGTTTGAAAATAGCGTGATACACATTTTTGGTCATACCGCCCAGCACTATGTTGAAATTAGACATTTAAGGGAAGATATGATCAACGTGTTTAAAAATCTAAATGGCCCATACAAAAATATTGGAAAAAAAACTGTTCCAGTTTAAACATACTCAAAAGACAAGGGGGCATTTCCTCTGTCTTGAGAAAAACAGGTTTAGTCTTCTGAGACAACATTCATTCTTTACCATTAGGACTGTCAATTTAAGAAACAGTATACATGAGTAATTGGTAACTGCAAAAATAGAAGATGGCTTGAAAACAAGCTTAGACAAAATTTTAGAACATCATAATATTAATGCATATGTAAAAATTTTAAATCACATCCCCCTCCCCTTCATCCACCCATACCCCTTCTTCTAACCCTCTTGATTGAACTTGATCGACATGTGTCTTTTTTCAACGGTTAAAGGGGTATTCCAGCAAAAAACTATTTTTTTTGATCAACTGGTGCCAGAATGTTAAACAGATTTGTAAATTACTTCTATTTAAAATTCTTAACCCTTTCAGTACTTATCAGCTTCTGTATGCTCCACAGGAAGTTCTTTTCTTTTTAAATTTCTTTGTTGTCTGACCACAGTGCTCTTTGCTGACAATTCTGTCTGTCTCAGGAACTCTCAAGAGCAGGAGAAAATCCCCATAGCAAACCTATCCTGCTCATGACAGTTCCTGAGACAGGCAGACAGGTGTCTGCAGAGAGAACTGTGGTCAGACAGAAATGAAATGTAAAAAGAAAAGAACTTCCTGTGGAGCATACAGCAGCTAAGTTCTGGAAGGATTAAGATTTTTATATAGAAGTAATTTACAAATCTGTATAACTTTCTGGCACCAGTTGATTAAAAAAAAAATGTTTTCCACCAGAGAATACCCCTTTAACCCCTTAAGGACCGAGCCCTTTTTCACCTTAAGGACCAGAGCATTTTTTGCAATTCTGACCACTGTCACTTTAAACATTAATAACTCTGGAATGCTTTTAGTTATCATTCTGATTCCGAGATTGTTTTTTCGTGACATATTCTACTTTATCTTAGTGGTAAAATTTTGTGGTATCTTGCATCCTTTCTTGGTGAAAAATCCCCAAATTTGATGAAAAAAATGAAAATTTTGCATTTTTCTAACTTTGAAGCTCTCTGCTTGTAAGGAAAATGGATATTCAAAATAATTTTTTTTGGGTTCACATATACAATATGTCTACTTTATGTTTGCATCATAAAATTTATGAGTTTTTACTTCTGGAAGACACCAGAGGGCTTCAAAGTTCAGCAGCAATTTTAAAATTTTTCACAAAATTTTCAAACTCGCTATTTTTCATGGACCAGTTCAGGTTTGAAGTGGATTTGAAGGGTCTTCATATTAGAAATACCCCATAAAAGACCCCATTATAAAAACTACACCCCCCAAAGTATTCAAAATGATATTCAGTAAGTGTATTAACCCTTTAGGTGTTTCACAGGAATAGCAGCAAAGTGAAGGAGAAAATTCAAAATCTTCATTTTTTACATTCGCATATTCTTGTAGACCCAATTTTTGAATTTTTGCAAGGGGTAAAAAGGAGAAAATTTTTACTTTAATTTGAAACCCAATTTCTCTCGAGTAAGCACATACCTCATATGTCTATGTTAATTGTTCAGTGGGCGCAGTAGAGGGCTCAGAAGGGAAGGAGCGACAAATGGTTTTTGGTGGGCTTGTCACCTTTAGGAAGCCCCTATGGTGCCAGGACAGCAAAAAAAAAAACATGGCATACCATTTTGGAAACTAGACCCCTCAGGGAACGTAACAAGGGGTAAAGTGAACCTTAATACCCTACAGGTGTTTCACGACTTTTGCATATGTAAAAAAAATAATTTTTTTTTTTACCTAAAATGCTTGGTTTCCCAAAAAATTTACATTTTTAAAATGGGTTATAGCAGAAAATACCCCCCCAAAATTTGAAACCCAATTTCTCCCGATTCAGAAAACACCCCATATGGGGGTGAAAATTGCTCTGCTGGCGCACTACAGGTCTCAGAAGAGAAGGAGTCACATTTGGCTTTTTGAAAGCAAATTTTGCTCTAGGGGCATGCCGCATTTAGGAAGCCCCTATGGTGCCAGAACAGCAAAAAAAAATCACATGGCATACCATTTTGGAAACTAGACCCCTCGGGGAACATAACAAGGGGTAATGTGAGCCTTAATACCCTACAGGTGTTTCACGACTTTTGCATATGTGAAAATTTTTTATTTTTTTTTACCTAAAATGCTTGGTTTCCCAAAATTTTTACATTTTTAAAAAGGGTAATAGCAGAAAACCCCCCCCAAAATTTGAAGCCCAATTTCTCCCGATTCAGAAAACACCCCATATGGGGGTGAAAAGTGCTCTGCTGGCGCACTACAGGTCTCAGAAGAGAAGGAGTCACATTTGGCTTTTTGAAAGCAAATTTTGCTCTGGGGGCATGCCGCATTTAGGAAGCCCCTATGGTGCCAGAACAGCAAAAAAAAAACACATGGCATACCATTTTGGAAACTAGACCCCTCGGGGAACGTAACAAGGGATAATGTGAACCTTAATACCCTACAGGTGTTTCACGACTTTTGCATATGTGAAAATTTTTTATTTTTTTTTACCTAAAATGCTTGGTTTCCCAAAATTTTTACATTTTTAAAAAGGGTAATAGCAGAAAACACCCCCCAAAATTTGAAGCCCAATTTCTCCCGATTCAGAAAACACCCCATATGGGGATGAAAAGTGCTCTGCTGGCGCACTACAGGTCTCAGAAG
The DNA here is from genome assembly GCF_029499605.1 of Hyla sarda. NCBI lineage: Eukaryota > Metazoa > Chordata > Amphibia > Anura > Hylidae > Hyla > Hyla sarda. Next base: position 65,396,314 of record NC_079197.1, on the reverse strand, counting down.
AGAAGGAGTCACATTTGGCTTTTTGAAAGCAAATTTTGCTCTGGGGGCATGCCGCATTTAGGAAGCCCCTATGGTGCCAGAACAGCAAAAAAAAAAAACACATGGCATACCATTTTGGAAACTAGACCCCTCGGGGAACGTAACAAGGGATAATGTGAACCTTAATACCCTACAGGTGTTTCACGACTTTTGTATATGTAAAAAACAAATTTTTTTTTTTACCTAAAATGCTTGTTTTCCCAAAAATTTTACATTTTTAAAAAGGGTAATAGCAGAAAATCACCCCCAAAATTTGAAGCCCAATTTCTCCCGAGTACGGCGATACCCCATATGTGACCCTAAACTGTTGCCTTGAAATACGACAGGGCTCCAAAGTGAGAGGGCCATGTGCATTTGAGGCCTAAATTAGGGACTTGCATAGGGGTGGACATAGGGGTATTCTACGCCAGTGATTCCCCAACAGGGTGCCTCCAGCTGTTGTAAAACTCCCAGCATGCCTAGACAGTCAGTGGCTATCTGGCAATACTGGGAGTAGTTGTTTTGCAACAGCTGGAGGCTCCGTTCTGGAAACAGTGGCGTACCAGACGTTTTTCATTTTTATTGGGGAGGGGGGCTGTGTAGGGGTATGTGTATATGTAGTGTTTTTTACTTTTTATTTTGTGTTAGTGTAGTGTTTTTAGGGTACAGTCGCACGGGCGGGGCTTCACAGTAGTTTCTCGCTGGCAGCTTGAGCTGCAGCAGAAAATTTGCCGCAGCTCAAACTTGCAGCCGGATACTTACTGTAATCCTCCGCCCATGTGAGTGTACCCGTACGTTCACATTGGGGGGGGGGGGGGGAAACATCCAGCTGTTGCAAAACTACAACTCCCAGCATGTACGGTCTATCAGTGGATGCTGGGAGTTGTAGTTTTGCAACCGCTGGAGGCTCCGTTTTGGAAACAGTGGCGTACCAGACGTTTTTCATTTTTATTGGGGAGGGGGGCTGTGTAGGGGTATGTGTATATGTAGTGTTTTTTACTTTTTATTTTATTTTGTGTTAGTGTAGTGTAGTGTTTTTAGGGTACAGTCGCACGGGCGGAGGGTTCACAGTAGTTTCTCGCTGGCAGTTTGAGCAGCGGCAGAAAATTTGCCGCAACTCAAACTTGCAGCCGGATACTTACTGTAATCCTCCGCCCATGTGAGTGTACCCTGTACGTTCACATGGGGGGGGGGGGGGGGGGGGGAATACCTCCAGCTGTTGCAAAACTACAACTCCCAGCATGTACGGTCTATCAGTGCATGCTGGGAGTTGTAGTTTTGCAACAGCTGGAGACACACAGGTTGTGAAACACCGAGTTTGGTAACAAACTCAGTGTTTTGCAACCAGTGTGCCTTCAGCTGTTGCAAAAGCTACAACCCCCAGCATGTACAGACAGCGGAAGGGCATGCTGGGTCTTGTAGTTATGCAACAGCCGGAGGCATACTACATTGGCTGGGGATGCTGGGGATTGTAGTTATGCAACAGCTGGAGACACACTGGTTTGCTACTTAACTCAGTGTGCCTTCAGCTGTTGCAAAACTACAATTCTCAGCAGTCACCGACAGCCAACGGGCATGCTGGGAGTTGTAGTTATGCAACCACCAGATGCACCACTACAACTCCCAGCATGCACTTTAGCTGATTGTGCAGGCTGGGAGTTGTAGTTATACAACACCTGAAGGTACACTTTTCCATAGAAAGAATGTGCCTCCAGCTGTTGCAAAACTACAAGTCCCAGCATGCCCATAAGGGCATGCTGGGAGTTGTGGTGGTCTGCCTCCTGCTGTTGCATAACTACAGCTCCCAGCATGCCCTTTTTGCATGCTGGGAGCTGTTGCTAAGCAACAGCAGGAGGCTGTCACTCACCTCCTGCTGCTGCTCCACGATGCCGCCGCACAGGTCAGTCCCTCGCCGCCACCGTCGCTCCTGGGGCCCCGATCCCAACAGGGACACCGGGGATCGGGGTCCCCAGCACCGGGGGTCATCTTCCCGCACCCGCTCACGTCCTCCGGAAGAGGGGCGGAGCTGGTTGCGGGAGTGACACCCGCAGCAGGCGCCCTGATTGGTCGGCCGGGAATCCGGCCGACGAATCAGGGCGATCGTGAGGTGGCACCAGTGCCACCTCACCCCTGCTGGCTCTGGCTGTTCGGGGCCGTCTCTGACGGCCCCGATCAGCCAGTATTTCCGGGTCATCGGGTCACTGGAGACCCGATTGACCCGGAATCCGCCGCAGATCGCTGGACTGAATTGTCCAGCGATCTGCGGCAATTGCCAACATGGGGGGACATAATGACCCCCCTGGGCGATATGCCGGGATGCCTGCTGAACGATTTCAGCAGGCATCCGGCCCCGGCTCCCCTCCGGCTAGCGGCGGGGGCCGGAAATGCTCAGGGCGTATCCATACGCCCTCGGTCCTTAAGGACTTGGAAACGGGGGCGTATGGATACGCCCTATGTCCTTAAGGGGTTAAAACCTCCTGTAGTGATGTCAGGGGTGGTGAATTTATGATTTACCCAATCAGAATGTCCATTTACTATGTAAACCAATCACTGCATAATTAAATCTGAGAGGCAGGCATTCCCTTCAATCACCTTTCAAAAGTTTCAGCCTGCAAAAATGTTCCCAGGGTGGGTTCTTCCTGATAAGAAAAATATTACATGACATGCTGCACAAGATCTATGTGCATCAGGACTTAGAATCATTCCGGACCTAATCTCCGCTTTAGTCACCTGCGCACACAGGGCCGGCCTTAGGGGTGTGCGAGCTGTGCGGCCGCACAGGGCGCCATAGCAACAGGGACGCCGGGCGGCAGACACGGCTCGCACCAGGAAAATGTCATTTGTATTGCCCGACGTCCAGTTCCGGTGTGAGGTGCTGGGCAGGGTAACTTCTTCAGACATTCAGCGCTGCTTCGGGCAAGCAACGCTAAATGCCTGTGTAATGAAGAAAACTGTGCCCTGTAGCGGAATGTGACCCTCCGCACAGGGACACAGTTTTCTGCTTTGCAGACTGCTCCCTCTCATTCCATTCCCACTACCCTCCCTTAACTGTGTCCCTATGCGGAGGGTCACATTCCACTTCAGGGCACTGTTTTCTTCATTATACAGGGAGGTTTCACTTACCCCGCCCTCCTCCGTGTCTCTGGTTGGCTGGCCAGCCCGAGTCTGAAGAGGGACGTCGCACATGTGACGTCCCTCCACAGACCCACACAGGAGGACGTCATTGACGTCACTCGTCAGGCCGACGCCGGATAGGAGAATGCAGCGCATAAGTGTGTGTGTGTGTGTGTGTGTGTGTGTGTGTGTGTGTGTGTGTGTGTGTCCAGGGCCGGAACCTGCTTCTACCTAATATGGGTAACCTGCTTCTACCTAATGTGGGGAACCTGCTTCTAACTAATGTGGGGAACCAGCTTCTACCTAATGTGGGGAACCTGCTTCTACCTAATGTGGGGAACCTGCTTCTACCTAATGTGGGGAACCTTCTACTACCTAATTTGGGGAACTATACTGCACCTAATGTGGGGGAACTATACTGCCAACCTAATGTGGGGGAACTGTACTGCACCTAATGTGGGGGAACTATACTGCATCTAATGTGGGGAACTATACGGCACCTAATGTGGGGGAACTATACTGCACCTAATGTGGGGGAACTATACTGCACTTAATGTGGGGGAACTATACTCCACCTAATGTGGGGAACTATACTGCACCTAATGTGGAGAGCTATACTGCACCTAATGTGGGGGAACTATACTGCATCTGATTAAGGGGCGCAGGGGACTTGTGAGGGGGTACATGGGACTGATTAATGGGGCTGGGGACTGATTAAATATAAAAAAAATATTTTTGTTGCAAATATTTTTTTCCTCTTTGTGATCGTTTATGGGGGAGGGGGGGCGCCACAAGGCTAGCTCGCACAGGGTGCCTGAACACCTAAGGCCGGCCCTGTGCGCACACACACTGGTTCCCACTAGCTGCGCAAAACATCCTGTTATAGCTCCTAGAAACTCACAGCGTGTCAAGCCTGCCTGCTCTCTGCTGCCGCTGTGAGATGCAGAACTGCGTCCTATGCATTTCTGCGTTCATTCTTCCCCTGCGCTGTTCAGAGATTGCCGAACATACAGCGAGGCCAGGAAGGCAGAGCTGGGTGGGATGCAACCCTGCACCTCCCTTAGCTCCCTCCTCGCACCTCCCTCAGCACAAGGGACGTAGATCTACACAGCCCCACACAGCATGACAGGAGGGACATAGATCTGCACAGCCTGGGAGCAGGGAGCAGGGCTGTGTAGATCTACGTCCCTCCTGCTAAGGGAGGTGCGAGGAGGGAGCTGTGTAGGGGAGCGGGGCTGATGCGAGAATGCTGAGTACTGGAGCAGGGCTAAGGGAGGTGTGTGGAGGGAGCTGAGGAAGGTGCAGAGTTGCGTCCTGCTCAGCTCTGCATTTCCATCTGCACCTCACGCCGCCACCAATGTGCACGCGCTGAATTGATCAAACCCAAAGCATCCTGCGCTAGCTCTCAGAGAATGAAGGTGATGCTGAGTCTACCTGAGCTGAATTCCCGCGGTGATAGGTAGGATAAAATGTCTCAGGGCCGGAATACCCCTTTAAATATTATGCCGATTTAGGATGATGATGATGATTAGAGATGGGCGAATTTTTCAAAATTTGCTGAATTTTCTGAAACAATTTGGTTCGATCCGAATAAATTTGTGACGAATCGCTATTAAAATGGCTATTTCGGGGGCGTGTCCAGACATGGCCGTGTGAGGACGTGGATGCGAGGAGCTCCCGCCGGCCGCCGCTGATTATTGCCTGCTCCGGTGCTTCTGATGGGGAACAGGACCCGGAAAACTAAGAAGAAAGCCGCTGCTATACCCCAGGACCCCGATATGGCCAGCTTGGACAATTATTTTACGCGGTCCTAGCACCTCCGCTCTGGGACCGTGCGCCCTCCTGCACAAGCCGACGCCATCTTGCCGCGGCCTTCATCGGAGCCGCCGTCTGGGTCATCTGGGTCACCCTGGTCTGTGACTGCTGCTGGGTCCCCCTTGGACAGAGGTTGCTCATCCCCCTCAAATTACTCCCTATCTCCCCCCAGGGAGTTTGTGTCAGGCTTTGTGCCTCCAGGAGTGATCACCCCCCCCCCCCTCACCTGACACCCCCACCTTGCAGCCTGGACTCCACACCATCCATATTTAAACCAGGGCCTCTGCCTGTTGAGACCCACGCACAGGTTTCTGCTCCGCTACATTATGCCCCAGGTGGACTAGGCATGCCGCCCACCCCTGCAATGTCCTTACCAGTTACTCTGGCTGACCTTCAAATGCTTGTGCACTCGCTACCGTCTAGGACTGATATTTCCAACCTTGCTAAACAGTTAGTGGACGAGTGTAAGCAGGAATTTGCTCAATTCCGATCGGAATTGACCACTCTGACTTCCAGAGTCTCTGCTGTAGAGTCTGTTCAAGAATCTGCATCCTCTTCGGTTCAAGCCCTCCAAGCAATAGTTAACACTCACACAGATCAATTGTTCTCTCTGCAACAAAACTTAGATGACGTAGAGAATCGCAGCCGGCGGAACAATATCTGCATTAGGGGTCTCCCTGAGATGGTATCTCCTGCTGAATTATGGGATGCCCTCACTGCTATCTTCAATGACCTTCTTGACCGTCCGCCGGATGCTTACATAGAAATGGACAGGGCTCACAGGGCCCTCAGACCTCCTAGTACTAATGACCAAAATCCGAGAGACGTCATCTGTCGAGTTCATTTTTATGCTCTCAAGGAGGACATTATGCGTAATGCTAGACGCAGACAGAGGATCTTCTACAAGGATGCCCCCATACAATTGTACTCTGATATATCTCGGCATACTCTGGCACAACGAGCCGCCCTCAAACCTTTATTGACTGCCCTAAGGGAGAAGGGAATTCAAAATCGTTGGGGGTTCCCCTTCTCCTTGAATGTCTGCCACAATGGCCGTCATTACTGTCTCCATTCTCCAGAGGACTTACCCGGATTCCTACAAGACTTGGACCTTCCTGATGTTGTCCTGTCATCCTGGCCTACATTGCTGCCCTTCTCTACTAAACGCCCAATGCAGGGCCCCTCTTCCCCTCCAGCCAAATCACCTAGATCCGGAGTGTCCATGAGGGGCCTACCTCGCAGAGGGCCTAGACCTACCCTGCCACGGAGACCGGCGATGCCAGAACAAGCGACGGGACTGCCGCACAAAGGGAATGGCCCCCCGCCTCCTTGAAGAACTCCGGTTACCGTAATATGTGCTTTTAGTGTTTAGTCTTGTATTTGGGGTCCCCTAGCCTCTAGATACACAGGCCCCTCGCTGATGACTTTCTGTTCCTCTCTTGTGTGCACTCAACATGTGGCCTTTTCTATAGGATTCCCTGGTTTGTTGTTATGTGGGCCTATTGTCCACGATTTTCATTTACTATTATATTTGCACTTAGTTTTTAGCCTTATACATAGGGTCCTCTAGTTTGTTACTATGCAGGCCTCCTTATTGGGGATTTGATTACATTGCCTAATCTCAGGTCCTGGGTTGTTATTGTTCTTGTTATTGTTTTGTCATTACGCTTACTTGCCTCTTATATGCGACCCCTTATTTGTTCCTTATATGTCTTCTTTTACATACCTGTTGTCTCTCACTCTGTTTTCCAGTCCTTCCCTATCTAACTGGGGCAGTGCTCACTATAGTTTTCCCATTTCTGTACTGTAGGTGGCGGCGGGTGTTTTCCTCCCTCACTCTTAGATAGTCTGACCGACTTCCACCCCCTAGTAGGTTTGAGTCCAGGTGGACGCTTGTTCTCTGGGCTGTTATATTTTTGACTTATCAGCCCCTTTAGTTGCGGCGGCAGTAGTACCTCTCTCTCCTCTACTGCCTTTAGTGTTCTTTCACACCCTTACGCTCTTCCCTGTGTCCTCCCCTCACGTGTTTTCCTTTGTTGGTCCTTCCTTCTGTGTCTTCTATCTTGACCCTTCCCTCCTCTCACCCAACTTTTCCCTCCCCTTTCCCCCTTTCTCCTCTCCTGGCCCCCTCTGATTCCTGCCTATACTAACTTGCGTTAAATTTTTTTATTTCCCATCGACCCCTCATGGCTGACCTCAAAATAGCTTCCTACAATGCGAAAGGCCTGAACACGCCTGAGAAGCACTCCCAAGTGCTCCATCACTTTCACAAGCAGAGGGTGCAATTGGTGTGCTTCCAGGAAACCAATTTTAAGGTAGGACATGCCCCTTCCCTCCGGCACCCCCATTATACTACATGGTTTTGTGCAGATAACCCCCAGTCTAGATCTTGTGGTGCGGCTATTGCCATTCACAAGTCTCTGCCCCATCAGGTTCTACACTGTACCGTTGACCCCGAAGCCAGATATGTCCTCTTGTCCTTAATGGTGAGCGGGCATGTATTTACTATACTAAACGTATATGCCCCCAATGTGCACCAGATCCAGTTTTTTCTAACTCTTATCGACAGGGTCCTCCCTTTACTTAAGGTCACTGTGGTCTTATGCGGGGAATTTAATCTTACCCTAGACCCCACACTAGATAATTCTTCCGGGAGGTCTTCACTATCCTACAATGCCATTAAACGTCTGAAGAGGTTGTTTGCTATGTTGCAGCTGTGTGATACTTGGCGCTTGCTTCATCCTGCTGATAGAGATTATAGTTTTTTTTCTTCCTCTCATGACTCTTACAGCAGGATAGATTACATAATGCTGCAGCATAGCGCATTGCCTTGGTTGATGTCGTCCACTATTGGCAATATCCTTTGGTCAGACCATGCCGCGGTAATTTGCACGCTGCGACTGCCTTCATTAGTCAGGGGGGGAGTGGTCTTGGTGCCTAAATGATTCCCTTGTGCTTGACCCTGTCTGTGTTTCTGACGTAACAAAAACGATTACTGACTTTACCCTTGATCATGCCCGGGACACCACATCCCCCCTGATGAAATGGGAAGCTTCTAAATGCGTTATTAGGGGGACCTTTATCAAACACGGTGCTAGACTTAAGAAAGAGAAGGCCCAGAAGCTTAAGACAGCTCTCAAAAAGGTAGCCCACCTGGAATTGGCGCACTCTCGACCCCGATATTAGGTGATCTCTTGTTGGCTCGACAGGAAGCTCGGCGATTGCTAGATGTGTCCTACAAACGACCTCTGCAAATCTGTAGGAGTAAATTTTACGAGTTCGGCAATAAGAGTGGGCGTATGTTGGCCAGGGCCCTGAGAGAGCAGGTCGCCAGATCCCATATCCCATGCATTCAACACAGCTCTGGTAGGAAGGTACACACTACTCCCGAGATTGCCCAGGTATTCAACGCCTTTTATACTGATCTCTATAACCTTCCTGCCCCCTCTTGTTCAGCCGCGCATCCCGACTCCTTCCCCCTTTCAGACCTCCCCAGCCTCTCCCCCGAATTAGCGGATGAGTTGGACGCTCCATTCTCTCCGGAACAGATCCTTGGGGTTATTTCATCCCTTCCTGGGGGGAAGAGCCCGGGACCTGACGGGTTTACAACGGGCTTCTATGAAAAATTTGGTGACATGTTAGCTCCATTGCTATTACACTCTTTTGACAAGGTGGGTCGCGATGACCCCTTCCCTCCCCAATCTACCCTGGCTCACGTCGCGGTCCCCCCCTAAACGGGGCAAGGACCCATCGGTCTGTTCCAATTATAGGCCCATTTCACTTCGGAATGTGGACCTTAAGTCTGTTCGCAATAAGTTTAGAAAATATCTTAACACTCATTTACCACGGCTTATCCACCCGGACCAGGTGGATTTTGTGCCGGGGAGGGAGGCCCGCGACAACACCCTTAAGAAACTGGATATCATGCACCACGCACAAACAAATAACATACCCCTCATGATTCTATCGGTGGACGCCGAAAAGGCGTTTGTCCGCATTTCTTGGTCTTCCCTACGTGACACCCTCCGCGCTATTGGTATTGGCCCGATTCTTACAGCTAAAATTATGTCTCTCTATCACTCACCCTCGGCCCGCTTACGAATTAATGGCTCTCTTTCTAACACCTTCTCCATCCATAACGGCACACGTCAGGGATGTCCCCTTTCCCCCCTGTTGTATATCCTTATCATGGAACACCTCCTGGCGTCCATTCGTCGCAATCCAGACATCACGGGGATCACCATTGGTGATACTGAATATAAGTGCTCGTCATTTGCCGATGATCTCATGGTATATATCACCAATCCTCACACCTCCCTTCCTTCGTTGATGTCTGTGTTGTCTGGATTTGGGGAACGGTCCAACTTTAAAAATGATATGGCTAAATCGGAAGCGTTAAATGTGTCCCTCCCCCCCCTCACAGTGGGCCTACTTAAAAGTAATTTCCCATTTGCCTGGCCTGCTCGTGGGATCACGTATCTGGGGATTGTGATACCTCAGGACCTGTCCCTTCTATATCAGAGGAATTACGCTGTCCTTTTGAACCATTTCTCCTCTCACCTAGACAAATGGCACTCTAAATCCTTGTCATGGTTTGGAAGAGTTAATGCCCTTAAAATGTCACTGCTCCCTAAATTGTTGTATGTCCTGCAGACTGTTCCGATCACCCTCCTGAACTCTTACTGGCACTCTCTCCATAAGCGGTTTGGGGAGTTTGTATGGGCGGACAAAAGGCCTCGCCTCAATTGGCAGATATTATTCCGTACTAAGGAGCTGGGCGGAGTGGGCCTCCCCGATTGCTGGCTATATTACTTGGTAGCCGGCATGCCAGATTGCTGGACTTGATACATAATTCCGAGTCAAAACTCTGGGTGCGTATAGCTCAAGGGGTTTCCCCTGCGGCGCTCTCAGGTTTGCCGTGGCTAGGGCAGTCATTCCCCTTCTCTGTGAACCCTATGTCTTTCACTACCTCTCACACGCTCACAACCTTGTCCAGATGCAACCCTCAGGACTCTCTAGTGGAGTTGAAGGGACCGATGCTACCCATTACTGGTAACCCATGGTTTCGGCCGGGGCTTCCCCTGGGAGGCCCATTTGGCCGCCTTGGGCATACGCCCTTGCGTTTCACTCACGTTGTCTCAACTACAGGACTGAAACCTGCAGAAGAGTTGGGATGGACGACGGCTTCTCGGGGAGGTGAATACTTTCTTTATCTTCAACTTCAACATTTCTATGCTTCAGTTAAGCAATCTATGAACTTGCATAGGGGATTGACTACCTACGAGAAACTGTGTCTGTCACCTCCGGTTCCCTCTCATGCCATTGGCTTCTTATATCGCCTGTTGCTTTCTAACCGTGCCTCTTCGCTACCCCCATTTTGCGCTGCTTGGGAACGGGAATTGGGAACTAGCCTTACCCATACTCAGTGGTCTAAATGCTTCCACCTCACCCATAGATCGTTAATAGAAACGAAAGCTCAGGAAACCAATTATAAAATCTTATCGAGGTGGTACTGGGTCCCATCACAGCTTCACCGCTGGTACCCCCTGGTCCCCGAGACATGCTGGCGTTGTGGGGGGGCTACTGGAACTATGGCGCACATCTGGTGGGGTTGCCCATCACTCTCAGTTTTCTGGGCCACCGTCCTTCGGACTATCCGGGAGGTCACTGGAATCTCAGTGCCTAGCTCCCCTGAGGCGGTACTTCTATTCCAATTCCCCATGTCCTCCACATCATTCCGTAAATCCCTTACCTGCAATATGCTACAAGCAGCCCGCACGGTCATCCCTCGCAGATGGCGTTCCCCATCACCCCCTGTATTGAAGATTGGTTGGAAGAGATAGCTGTAACTCAGCGTATGGAAGAATTGCTTGCCCTTACACCAGAGGATTATGACAGATATGCCAAGACCTGTCTTGAATGGCTTACAATTTCAATCCTCTCCTGGTTTCAGGTCCATCCTGACCCCGGTTACCCCCACCAACCCCTGATGGGCCAACCTCTCTCTCTTCCCTTCCCGTCCTCCCTTGTCCTCCCTACATACCCCACTGTGTATGTCCTACATGTGTTTGTCTTTTGTCCCTCCCCCCGTTTCTTTGTCTACCCGCCTATTGACTCTCCTCTCTCTACTTTGTCATCTTCATATTCACTACCTCGTTGCATTCTCTTTCATCACCTAATCATATTCAGCATGCAATAGTCAGGCTGTACCGCTACCCTCTCCTGTTTGATTGTTATAGACTGACTTCTCGGGTGGAATGGCTTCCCCAGATAGCTTTTCTGCTTTCACTTCTTTGTTCTATTGTTGTGCCATATATACCCTGTATGCCATTACATAGTTACATAGTTAGTACGGTCGAAAAAAGACATATGTCCATCAAGTACAACCAGGGAATTAAGGGGTAGGGGTGTGGCGCGATATTGGGGAAGGGATGGGATTTTATATTTCTTCATAAGCATTAATGTTATTTTGTTCCAGGAATGTATCTAATCCTGTTTTAAAGCTGTTAATTGTTCCTGCTGTGACCAGTTCCTGAGGTAGACCGTTCCATAAATTCACAGTCCTCACGGTAAAGAAGGCGTATCGCCCCTTGAGACTAAACTTTTTCTTCTCCAGATGGAGGGAGTGCCCCCTCGTCCTTTGGACCTGGAACAGTTTTTCTCCATATTTTTTGTATGGGCCATTAATATACTTATATACGTTTATCATATCCCCCCTTAAACGTCTCTTCTCAAGACTAAACAGTTGTAACTCCTTTAATCGCTCCTCATAGCTAAGATGATCCATGCCCCATATTAGTTTAGTCGCGCGTCTCTGCACCCTTTCCAACTCCGCAGTGTCCCTTTTATTGACAGGTGCCCAAAACTGAACAGCATATTCCAGGTGAGGCCGTACCAATGCTTTATAAAGGGGGAGTATTATGTCCCTGTCCCTTGAGTCCATGCCTCTTTTGATACATGACAATATCCTGCCGGCTTTGGAAGCAGCAGCCTGACATTGCATGCTATTCTGTAGTCTGTGATCTACAAGTACACCCAGATCCTTCTCTACCAGTGACTCTGCCAGTTTAATCCCCCCTAAGACATACGATGCATGCAGGTTATTAGTACCCAGATGCATAACTTTACATTTATCCACATTGAACCTCATTTGCCAAGTGGATGCCCAGACACTTAGTCTATCCAAGTCATCCTGTAACTTATGCACATCCTCTATAGACTGTACCGTGCTACAAAGCTTGGTGTCATCTGCAAAGATAGAAACAGAGCTGTTAATACCATCCTCTATATCATTGATAAATAAATGAAACAACAGCGGGCCCAGTACTGAACCTTGGGGTACACCACTAATAACCGGGGACCAATCAGAGTACGAATCATTGACCACCACTCTCTGGGTACGATCCATGAGCCAGTGTTCAATCCAGTTACAAACTAAAATTTCCAAACCCAAAGACCTTAACTTACCTGTCAGACGTCTATGAGGGACAGTATCAAATGCTTTAGCAAAATCCAGAAACACTATATCCACAGCCATTCCTCTGTCAAGGCTTCTACTCACCTCTTCATAGAAGCAAATTAGATTGGTTTGACAACTTCTATCCTTAGTAAACCCATGCTGGCTATCACTTATAATACAATTATCCCCTATGTATTCCTGTATGTAATCCCTTATAAGTCCTTCAAACAATTTACCCACAATGCACGTTAAACTTACCGGTCTATAGTTTCCTGGGGAAGACCTAGAGCCCTTTTTGAAGATTGGCACCACATTCGCCTTGCGCCAGTCCCTTGGCACAATACCAGACACCAGAGAATCTCTAAATATCATGAACAGTGGTACAGATATTACTGAACTTACCTCTCTAAGAACTCTTGGGTGCAATCCATCTGGCCCTGGAGATTTGCTTACATTCATATCACTTAACTTACCTTGTACCATCTCTACATTGAGCCAGTTCAGTACATTATATGATGTGTTACCAGCACTTACCTGGCCAATGTCAGCTCCTTTTTCCATAGTGTATACAGAACTAAAGAACCCATTCAGTAGCTCCGCTTTCTCTTGATCGCCTGTGACAACCTCCCTATTATCATTATTAAGGGGTCCTACATGCTCTGTCCTTGTTTTTTTTTTTGCATTTATATATCTAAAAAAATATTTAGGATTAGTTTTGCTTTCTTTGGCCACCTGTCTCTCGTTTTGAATTTTTGCTGTTTTTATTACATTTTTACAGATTTTATTAACCTCCTGAGCGGTATTCCCGAGCGTGACTCGGGGTTAATTTTCCCAGCCAGGATCGGTAACCCCGAGTCACGCTCGGGGTAGAATTACAGAGTTCCCGGCCGGGCTGCACGATATATCGCAAAAGCAATGCGATATAGCGATGTGGCCCCCCGGGAAAACATGCGATTATCTGCTCTGGTCGGCTCCCGTTGCGGGGGCCGGCCAGAGCAGGTAAAGAAAAATACAAAAAGTCAGTGTTTCCCTACCAGGGGGCCTCCAGCTGTTCCAAAACTACAACTCTCAGCATGCCCGAACAGCCAAAGGCTGTCCGGGCATGCTGGGAGTAGTAGTTTCACAACAGCTGGAGGCCCCCTGGTAGAAAAACACTGAGCTAAGTGTAAAGGGAAGAAGTAGTAAAATAAAAAAACCTTTTGCTCACCTAGTCCCGGTCCCTGCAGATGCCGTTCCCCTCCGTGCGGTCTGGGGTGTCCTCTCTTCACTATTCATCTTCTAGGACCTTTCACTTTTCAGCCAATCACAGGCCGCAGTGCTGTAAAGCCTGTGATTGGCTGAAGGGGAAAGGGCTTGTTCTGCAGCAAATACACTAGGTTTGAAATCTGCCCGGCAAACCTAGTGTATTTGCTGCAGGACAAGAAGGTGACAAGGGGGGGGGGGGAGAATGTGACAAAGGGGGGAATGTGACTGGGGGGGAATGTGACGGGGGGGAATGTGACTGGGGGGGAATGTGACTGGGGGGGAATGTGACTGGGGGGGAATGTGACAGGGGGGGAATGTGACAGGGGGGGAATGTGACTGGGGGGGAATGTGACAGGGGGGGATGTGACAGGGGGGGGATGTGACAGGGGGAGGGGAATGTGACATGAAGGGGGGATGTGGCAGGGGGGGAGGGGAATGTGACATGAAGGGGGGATGTGACAAGGGGGGGGGATGTGACAGGGGGAGGGGAATGTAACATGAAGGGGAAGAATGTGACAAGGGGGGAAGAATGTGACAAGGAGGGGGGAGAATGTGACGGGGGATGTGACAAGGGAGAGGGGAATGTGACGGGGGAGATGTGAAATGGGCGGAGGGAGATCTGAAATTGAGTTAAAAAAAATTGTACCGCTTTTGGTACACATTTCCAGACAGAATCATACCGCCAGGGAGATTAAGCCCTTTGTACTGTTTAAATGTTATCGCTGACCCATCAGATTTGTATTTTTTGAAGGCTATTTTCTTGTTGTTTATTGCTCTTTTAACATCATTTGTCAGCCATGTAGGATTTAGTTTTAATCGTTTATATTTGTTCCCCTTTGGTATATATTTAGCTGTATAGTTATTTAGAGTTGATTTAAAGATGTCCCATTTACCTTCTGTATCAGTATTTGACAACACCTCCCCCCAGTCTATGTCCTGTAGTGCAGCCCTCAGCCCAGGGAACATTTGCCTTTTTAAAGTTATATGTTTTTGCCTTCCCCGCCTGTCTTTGTTTTCTACATTTTAAGTCAAAAGTAACTATATTGTGGTCGCTATTACCAAGGTTTTCCCGCACAGTTACATTACCAACCAGCTCTGCGTTGTTGGAAATGATCAGATCCAACAAGGCATCACTTCTTGTTGGGTCCTCCACAAACTGGCCCATAAAATGATCCTGCAATAAATTTAGGAATTGACGCCCCTTTGTAGTTTTAGCTAACCCCGGACCCCAATCTATATCTGGATAGTTAAAATCTCCCATTATTACCACTGTACCTGTCCGGGCGGCCCTCTCTATTTGTTTATGAAGCCAAACTTCTATCTCTTCAGTGATATTAGGGGGTCTGTAGATTACCCCAAATATTATTTTTTCAGTATTTCCCTCCTTTTGTAATTCTACCCACAGTGATTCCACCTCCTCAGAATCATCACACACTTCCTTCTTTTTTCCTAGGCACTGATATTGCTGTTGGTTTGTTTTTTGTTTATTGAAAATAAAAACTTTAAATATAAAAAGAAAAAATGGCTATTTCCGGGCTACAGAGAGCCTCAATAGTAGGGGTGTAGAACACTTTGCCTTGCAGTAAAATGCATAGGGAGTTTGCTGGGGTAGTGAAATAATACTGTTATTCAGTATGACATGCAGATTACAGCTGTTGCTATTAGAATCACTGCCGCAGAGCGACACAGTGACAGCGTCTGGATGTGACAGCCGGGTCGGGAGACCATATGGTGTCACAATTGAAGAGATTAAAAAGATTTTTGAGATGTCAATTGAAGAGTTTGAAGGGGTACTCCAGTGAAAAACTTATTTTTTTTAAATCAACTGGTGCCAGAAAGTTAAACAGATTTGTAAATTACTTCTATTAAAAAATCTTAATCCTTCCTGTACTTATTAGCTGATGAATACTACAGCGGAAATTATTTTCTTTTGAAACACAGAACTGTCTGCTGACATCACGAACACAGTGCTCTCTGCTAACATCTCTGTCCATTTTATGAACTGTCCAGAACAGCATATGTTTGCTATGGGGATTTCCTTTTACCCTGGACAGTTCCTAAAAATGGACAGAGATGTCAGCAGAGAGCACTGTGCTTGTGATTCAGCAGACAGCTCTGTGTTTCAAATGGAAAATAATTTCCACTGTAGTATTCAGCAGCTAATAAGTGCAGGAAGGATTAAGATTTTTTAATAGAAGTAATTTACAAATCTGTTTAACTTTCTGGCACCAGTTGATTTAAAAAAAAAAGTTTTTCACCGGAGTACCCCTTTAAAGAGATTAACAAGTTTAATGTGCCACCAGCAGCATGAGATCTTATGGCGGCACAACGACACAGTCTGGATGTGGCAGCAGCCTATGTAGGCCGCAGAGTGGCACAATGACAGAGCCTGGAGGTGGCAGCAGCATGACGAGACCATAGAACGGCACAATGACAGAGCCTGGAGGTGGCAGGAGCATGACGAGACCATAGGGCGGCACAATGACAGAGTCTGGAGGTGGCAGCAGCAGCATGAGGAGATCATATGGCGAGACAATGACAGAGCCTGGAGGTGGCAGCAGCAGCATCAGGATTCCTGAGAGTGACCTGATGACAGAGTGGGGCAGTAGGTGACAACACCAGTACCCGCTTACGAAGGTGGGTGAAAGAGGGAGCACTTGGCATCACATATGTGGCATCAGGCGGGTGGCAGGATCAGAATAGTAGCTGAGGCAGGTAGGCAGAAGAAACCGGTCTCTTTTGTCAAAGTGTTGGTGTGGCACCATGGATGATCTAGTCTGATGCATCAGGCATTGGTGGGTGGAAATCCTGGCTGATCCAAGTCTGATTCATCTTGACAAAGGTCAGTCTCTCCACATTTTTGATAGACAGGTGAGTTCTCCTTGAGGTTACTATGGCCCCCGCTGCACTGAACACCCGCCCCATCCTTCTGCCGAATTGTCACCATTCAGCAGCAGGATGACTTCTGGCTCTCCACATTGTTGGACCCTCGCTACTGGCCCCATTTTGTGCCGGTAGCGAGGGTCCAACAATGTGGAGAGCCAGAAGTCATCCTGCTGCTGAATGGTGACAATTCGGCAGTCATTACGCAAGCAAGTTAGCAAGCATCCATCTACACTGCATACTGCCACAGTGTGTCTAGGTCCTCTGTCTTGTCTTCCTCCTCACCCTGTAGCTCCTCCGGCTGCTCCTGCTCCTCCTCTCCGGTCAGCTGAGTATAAAAAACACCCATTTTGCTACACATTGCCTGTGCTCCACTGTCCCTCTCTCCCTCCTCCTCCTCCTTCTCCAGTTCAGCCCCCACAGGGCTCATGTGGTCATGAGATGTAGGTGCCACGTCTCCAGTGCCCTGACCAGCCATTGCTTCCACCATCTGTTATAGGAAATGAAGCAGTGGAATGACATAGTTCATCCCGTAATCCTGGCAACTGACAAATATCGTGGCTTCCTCAAAGGGCCTAAGCAAACGGCAGGAGTCACGTATTAGCTGCCACTGGTTGACATCAAAGTTACCCAGGGGAGTACCCCTATCCGCTTGTATCATCAAGTAATCGTTGATGGCCTTTCTTTGTTCATATAGTCGGTCCAACATATGGAGGGTGGAATTCCTGACGCTGCAGCTCAAGGAGGGTGTGCTTTGCTTTGTACGAGTGGCTGAAGTGCATGCAAAGTTTCCTGGCAATTGTTAGGATTTCCTGCAGATGGGTGGAACACATTAGGAACCGCTTGACAACCAGATTGAACACGTGTGCCATGCAGGGCGCATGGCTCAGGCTTCCTTGACACAGCGCAGACAAGATGTTCTTCCTGTTGTCGGTCAGCATGGTTCCCATTTTCAGTTGTCACAGAGAAAGCCATGATTTGATTTTTTGATGAATCACTTTGAGCGGTTCCTCCCCTGTGATACTCCGTTTGCCAAGGCAAACCAGGTGAAGAACAGTGTGATACCGCCGTGCCCTGCACACGTGGAGGGGCACTGTGACTTGTCCGTGCAGTTGAGGTGGAGGATGAGGAGGCAGAATCGGACATTGTCCCAGGAGAGAGTGGAGGCGGAAGTGGCGTGATCTGGCCAAGTTGCTGGTGTGGCTGTGCAGGAACCATATTCGCCCAGTGGGCCGTAAAGGACATGTATTGTCCCTGACCGTAGTTACAGCTCCACACGTCGGCGTTGGTGCACACCCACAGGCTCAAGGACTGGCCCATCTTCTGTTCTACATATTTGTGCAGGGCTGGTACTTCCTTTTTTTTAAATAAATTAAGGATTGGGACACCTCGGCTCGGCACAAGCCATCAGTTTTCTGAAAGGTGCAGAGTCCACCAGTTGAAAAGGGAGGGACTGCAGTACCAGCAACTTGGACAGGAGCACATTCAGCTTCTGCGCCATTGAATGAGTGGGCGTATACTGGTGTCTCTTAGAAATCGCTTCGGTGATGGATTGCTGCTGGAATGACTGACGAGAAGTAGGAGGAGCAGGTGCATTTGGAACAACAGAAGATAGGAATGACAGACAGCTCCCTTCGGCTAAGGTGCCACTGGGTGATGCAGCAGGCTGGAACACCACATCAGAGCCACGGTTCTCCCACGCCGCTTTATGGTGAGGCTGCATCTGAAGACGCAGGACCGTGGTGCCAACATTGAGACCCTGGCCACGCTTCACCTTCTGCCGACATATCTTACATGTGGCCATGTTAACCTCCTTCGGATGATTGACAAAAAACTGCCACACCACCGAGTAGCTGATTTTCCCCCCAACAGTTCGCACTGACTGACTGCTACTGCCGCGGACTCCGGGAACCCCTGCACCACTATCTCCTGGGCAGGTAGGCTACCCCGATCTACCCACACATTTGCACATTTGGTCCAGACTTCCCACTGCTGCCACCCTGCTGACTCCCAACCATGCTACCACCTTGCTTGCTCAGCAGCTGTCAACACCACCTCCACGCCATTCTCATCACTACTTGCCTGCCTAACGGAGGAAGCGGCAGATGTCTCCTCCACATATTGGCTGGGCAATAGCTGCTAACTGTCCTCTAGTTCATTGTCCTCACTGTATAGTGGAGATAAGCCCACAGCATACAATACTTCACTGCATGAGGGAACAGCATAGGACAGAGACAATTGAAAGACAGGGAATGCTCCCGGCCATGCCAACTGAGGGTTGAGTCTGAGGAACCCACCGACTGTTGACTGGGGGTGTCGGATGTCACTTTCGATGAAGTGGATGACCGAGTTAACAATCAATGACGGCTGCCTGGTTGCTGGTCGAGAAACGACCGATAGCTGACACCAGGAGCTCAGACCTCTCTCTGACTCCTGCTGCCTCGCGCCTGCAACCTCTGCCTGCGCCTGATAAATTTAGGCCTCTCCTCTGTGCACAGCCTGGCACTTCTCTGCCTGACATACTTGTAGAACAGTGGTGTGCGTATATATTTTACTTTTTATAGAGCAATACGCCACTATACGGCTGCAACAGAACCTTGCGGAGCATTCAATGTGTGTGTATATATCCCTGCTTTTACACTTACTGCCCCCTATTAGCTTTAACCAGAAAAAAAAAATTAGAACTGCGAAGTGCGTATATTTTTCACTTTTTTTTACAGTAATACACCCCAGTACAGTTGCAAAAGTAAAATGTGTACCCACTCTCTCTCTGAACTGTCCCTGCCTGCACTCTGGTTGCTTGCTGTCAAAAAGTTCCATTATAACAAAATTGGTACCGATAAAAACTACAGAACATGGCACAAAAAATTAGCCCTCATATAACCCTGTATGCACAAAAATAAAAAAGTTATAGGGGGTCAGAAGATGACAATTCTGAACATACTAATTTTGGTGCGTGTAGTTAGGATTTCACGCTTGGAGCAATCAAACGGCAATTGGGACCCCGCAGATATGAAGATCAGGAGCCGGCCGCGGACTTAAATATACGTTGGTGGTTGTTAAGGGGTTATCCGGGAAAAAACTTTTTTTTTTATATATCAATTGGCTCCAGAAAGTTAAACAGATTTGTAAATTACTTCTATGAAAAAAATCTTAATCCTTTCAGTACTTATGAGCTTCTGAAGTTAAGGTTGTTCTTTTCTGTCTAAGTGCTCTCTGATGACACGTGTCTCGGGAACTGCCCAGTTTAGAAGAGGTTTGCTATGGGGATTTGCTTCTAAACTGGGCTGTTCCCGAGACACGTGTCATCAGAGAGCACCTAGACAGAAAAGAACAACTCAACTTCAGAAGCTCATAAGTACTGAACGGATTAAGATTTTTTAATAGAAGTCATTTACAAATCTGTTTAACTTTATGGAGCCAGTTGATATATATATAAAAAAGTAACCCCTTAACGACCGCCGACATATATATACATCCGCGGCCAGCTCCTGATCCTGATCTTCATATCTGCAGGGTCCCAATTGCCAATTGATTGCTCCAAGCATGAGATCCAGGCTTGAGCAATCAAGTACAGATAACACTGATCAATGCAATGCTATGGCAATGCTCTCAATAGTGCCTGCAATCCGTGTAATGCATGTTATAGCCCCCTATTGGGGCTATAACATTGCAAAAAAATTTAATAGTGTAAAAAAAAGTTAATAAATGTGATTTAACCCCTTCCCTAATAAAAGTCAGAATCATCCCCATTTTCCCATTTTAAAAAAACTGTGTAAAAACTAAAAATTTAAATAAACATATGTGGTATCACCGCGTGCGTAAATGTCCGAACTATAAAAATATATTGTTAATTAAACTGCTCGGTCAATGGCGTACATCCCCAAAAAATTCTAAAATCCAATATAACGTATTTTTGGTCACTTTTTATACCATTAAAAAATGAATAAAAAGGGATCTCGGTCTACCTCAGGAACTGGTCACAGCAGGAACAATTAACAGCTTTAAAACAGGATTAGATACATTCCTGGAACAAAATAACATTAATGCTTATGAAGAAATATAAAATCTCATCCCTTCCCCAATATCGCGCCACACCCCTACCCCTTAATTCCCTGGTTGAACTTGATGGACATATGTCTTTTTTCGACCGTACTAACTATGATCTAAACAAAAATGGTACCAATAAAAACTTCAGATCACGGCGCAAAAAATTAACCCTCATACCGCCCCATACGCAGAAAAAAAAAGTTATAGGGGTCAGAAGATGACAATTTTAACCTCTTAACGACAATGGACGTAAGTGAACATCATGTTGCCGTGGTACTTAACGCACCATGATGTACATTTACGCGCCGCCATGACCGCTCATGTAATGCGCGGCCAGTCCCGGCTGCTATCAGCAGCCAGGGACCAGGGACGGCGTTAGGGCGGCGCATCCTAGGCAATTGCCTAGGGCCCCCATCCAAAAGAGGGCCCCTGAAAAGCTTTAGGGCATTACTAACAATACTCCATTTTGTGCAAAATCGCGGTAAAATGCAGTATTCAGGGCCTAAGGCACTAACACTCCTCCCCCTGTCCTGAGCATTCTGGAGGAGCGGTGCTTGCGCTCCACTTATCAGACGTCACCATGCTCGGAGGAACGCGGTAGGCAGCGCTCCACTAGTAAATCCCCCTCACATCCTGCTTGCGCTCCACTGCTCGGGGGCTCGGGCGATCGCTGCCAGCACTTTTTTTTTCTACTTCTGCTATGTGTGGCCCTGCAGGGCTCAGGAGGCCAGGGGCTGCTGGAAGCCCCTGCTGACGTGACCCTGGCGCAGAAGCAAGGCAGCCTCAGCCAACCCGATCTCCAGCAATCATCTCCTGGGGGTAAGGAGAGGCTTTGGGTTGGGGATGTGTATTGTATATGTGTGTGTATGATTTTGTATGATGTGTGTATTTATATTATGTGTGCATGATAGATTTATGTGTATGTATGATCTGTGTATGTGTGTTAGATGTGTATCTATGATGTATCTATGTATGATGTGTGTATGAGGTTTGTTACAGTGTGTCACCCCAGCAGTAAGGAGATTACATTAGGAGGGGGTTTGTTACAGTGTGTCACCCCAGTAGTAAGGAGATTACATGAGGAGGGTGTTTGTTACAGTGCATCACCCCAGTAGTAAGGAGATTACATGAGGAGGGGTTTGTTACATTGTGTCACCCCAGTAGTAAGGAGATTACATGAGGAGGAGGTTTGTTACAGTGTGTCACCCCAGTAGTAAAGAGATTACATAAGGAGGAGGTTTGCTACAGTGTGTCACCCCAGTAGTAAGGAGATTACATGAGGAGGGGGTTTGTTACAGTGTGTCACCCCAGTAGTAAGGAGATTACATGAGGAGGGCGTTTGTTATAGTGTGTCACCCCAGTAGTAAAGAGATTACATGAGGAGGAGGTTTGTTACAGTGTATCACTCCAGTAGTAAGGAGATTACATGAGGAGGAGTTTTTTTTTACAGTGTGTCACCCCAGTAGTAAGGAGATTACATGAGGAGGAGGTTTGTTACAGTGTGCCACCCCAGTGGTAAGGAGATTACATGAGTAGGAGGTTTGTTACAGTGTGTCACCCCAGTAGTAAAGAGATTACATGAGGAGGAGGTTGGCTACAGTGTGTCACCCCACTAGTAAGGAGATTACATGAGGAGGGGGTTTGTTACAGTGTGTCACCCCGGTGGTAAGGAGATTACATGAGGAGGAGGTTTGTTACAGTGTGTCACCTCAGTATAGTTTCATAGTTACATAGTATGGTTAAAAAAAGACATACGTCCATCAAGTCCAACCAGGGAATTGAAGGGAAGGGTGTAAGGGGATAAGGGAAAGGGATGTAGTTTTATAATTCTGCATAAGCATTAATGTTATTTTGTTCCAGGAATGTATCTAACCCCTTTTTTAAAGCTGTTAATTGTTCCTGCTGTGACCAGTTCCTGAGGTAGACCGTTCCATAAATTCACAGTCCTCACGGTAAAGAAGGCGTGTCGCCCCTTTAGACTAAACCTTTTCTTCTCCAGACCGAGGGAGTGCCCCCTTGTCCTTTGGGGGGGTTTAACCTGGAACAGTTTTTCTCCATATTTTTTGTATGGGCCATTTATATACTTATATACGTTTATCATATCCCCCCTTAAACGTCTCTTCTCAAGACTAAACAATTGTAACTCCTTTAATTGCTCCTCGTAGCTAAGATGTTCCAGCTCCAGCTCCACAGTGTCCCTTTTATGAACAGTCGACCAAAACTGAACAGCATATTCCAGGTGAGGCTGTACCAATGCTTTATAAAGGGGGTGTATTATGTCCCTGTCCCTTGAGTCCATGCCTCTTTTTATACATGACAATATCCTGCTGGCTTTGGAAGCAGCAGCCTGACATTGCATGCTATTCTGTAGTCTGTGATCTACAAGTACACCCAGATCCTTCTCTACCAGTGACTCTGACAGTTTAATCCCCCCTAAGACATACGACGCATGCAGGTTATTAGTACCCAGATGCATAACTTTACATTTATCCACATTGAACCTCATTTGCCAAGTGGATGCCCAGACACTTAGTCTATCCAAGTCATCTTGTAACTTATGCACATCCTCTATAGACTGTACTGTGCTACAAAGCTTGGTGTCATCTGCAAAGATAGAAACAGAGCTGTCTAACCATCCTCTATATCATTGATAAATAAATTAAACAACAGCGGGCCCAGTACTGAACCTTGGGGTACACCACTAATAACCGGGGACCAATCAGAGTACGAATCATTGACCACCACTCTCTGGGTACGATCCATGAGCCAGTGTTCAATCCAGTTATAAACTAAAGTTTCCAAGCCCAAAGACCTTAACTTACCTGTCAGACATCTATGAGGGACAGTATCAAACGCTTTTGCAAAATCCAGAAACACTATATCCACAGCCATTCCTCTGTCAAGGCTTCTACTCACCTCTTCATAAAAGCAAATTAGATTGGTTTGACAACTTCTATCCTTAGTAAACCCATGCTGGCTATCACTTATAATCCAATTATCCCCTATGTATTCCTGTATGTAATCCCGTATAAGTCCTTCAAACAATTTACCCACAATGCACGTTAAACTTACCGGTCTATAATTGCCTGGCGAAGACCTGGAGCCCTTCTTGAAGATTGGTACCACATTCACCTTGCGCCAGTCCCTTGGCACAATACCAGACACCAGAAAATCTCTAAATATCATGAACAAGGGTACAGATATTACTGAACTTACCTCTCTAAGAACTCTTGGGTGTAGTCCATCCGGTCCTGGAGATTTGCTTACATTTACTTTACTTAACTACATTAAGCCAGTAGTAAGGAGATTACGTGAGGAGGAGGTTCGTTACAGTGTGTCTCCCCATTAGAATGCTTGTTACATGTGAATGGGGCTTGTTACAGTGTGTCACCCCAGTAGTAAGGTGGGAGTGAAGGGGGGGCAAAATTAGCTTTTGCCTAGGGTTGCAAAAATGGGGGGGAGGGGGCGGTGCTAAAAAAAATTGCTTGCCCAGGGTTCAATCAAATTTAAAGATGGCCCTGGCAGCATTGGTAGTGTAAGTATCAGTGGCAGATCCAGGAGGGGGGGGCACCATGGGGCAATTGCCCCCCCCCAGATTAATTTCCCCCATCACTATTAAGGACGTCCCTATGACCCATTAACTCTCTGCGGCCCTGATTTAACTTTAAGAACGCAGGGGCTGCCGGGAGATAGCGCACTCCTGGATGTCACTGACATCCCGTGCGTGCGCCCATAGGAACGGAGGCTCCTCCGGTCCCGGGACCTACTGCTATGGCCTATAAGCCAGGAGGAGCAGTGGTTGGAGCACTGAAGCAGGGCAATACGTAGACATACAGCCTCCAGCCATACACTGTTTATGAATGTAGGCTGTATGTCTGTGGGGGAACATACTGCCAGCCTAATGTGGGGGAACATACTGCCAAGCTAATGTGGGGGAACTATTCTGCCACCCTAATGTGGGGGAACTATTCTGCCAACCTAATGTGGGGGGAACTAAACTGCCAACCTAATGTGGGGGAACTAAACGGCCAACCTATTGAAAGGGAACTATACTGCCAACCTAATGTGGGGGAACTACAACCTAATGTGGGCGAATTATACTGCCAACCTAATGTGGGGGAACTATATTGCCAACCTAAGGTGGGGGAACTATACTGCCAACCTAGGGTGGGGGAACTATACTGCCAACTTAATGTGGGGGAATATACTGCCAAGCTAATGTGGGGGAACTACAACCTAATGTGGGGGAACTATACTGCCAACCTAATGTGGGGGAACTATACTGCCAATGTAAGGTGGGGGAACTATACTGCCAACCTAAGGTGGGGGAACTATACTGCCAACTTAATGTGGGGGAATATACTGCCAAACTAATGTGGGGGAACTATACTGTCAAATTAATGTGGGGGGGAACTGTGCTGCCAACTTAATATGGGGGAGAACTATGCTGCGTACTTAAAGGGGTAGTCCACTGCCCCAGCGTTCTGAACATTTTCAGCAGGCCAGGGGCGGGTGAGGCAGGGGAAGGGGGTTGGCAACAGCTGGAGGCACAAAATGGGTCGGGTCACCGACGTATCCACAGATGTTTCTGGCACGGAAATTCCATTTTCTGTGTGGGCACAGAATGCATGGCTGTCTATGAGACGCTGCATTCCTGCGCACTCCTAGTGGCGGCATATTATGTCGGTGTCCTGCAGTTTGCGGAATGTCTGCACAGAGATTCTCCATGTGGACATGTCTGTAAACTTAGCCTTATAGTATATGTGGGCGCTATTACTGATATGTAGCATTGAGATCACTGTTTATCTGTGTGCTGTGACTATTACTGTATAAAGAACAAGGTTACAATATAAGGTTAGGGCTACATAGCAAAAAATGGGTCGCACAGTCAAAGATCGCCATGTTGTTCTCCTTGAATGGTGCTGAATCTCAGCTAAAAAAAATTGCTTGCCCAGGGTTCAATCAAATTTAAAGATGGCCCTGGCAGTATTGGTAGTGTAAGTATCAGTGGCAGATCCAGGAGGGGGGGGGGGCACCATGGGGCAATTGCCCCCCCCCCCCCCAGATTAATTTCCCCCATCACTATTAAGGACGTCCCTATGACCCATTAACTCTCTGCGGCCCTGATTTAACTTTAAGAACGCAGGGGCCGCTGGGAGATAGCGCACTCCGGGACGTCACTGACATCCCGTGCGTGCGCCCATAGGTGCTGAATCTCAGCTAATGTAAGTAAATGTGGTCACACATAGAGAAATCCTACACAAATCAGTTCTTGCTCTCTAGGTGGTTTATTAAACCCTTAAAACAGCATCATAAAATGTATGGCTTTCTGTGACCCTGTGGCTTTCTGTGACCATAAATTTTATGATGCCATTTTCCGCTGGATTTCTCTACGTGTTCCCTTACAAGTTGCTGTTGCTCCACAGTTGTCTGTGCACTTCACTCTTGCAAAGGGGGGAGATGAGCTGATCTGCACTAAATGAGGTCACATTGCGACCCCAAATTACCACAGCCACAAATTCATCCTGGATGGAATTATTACGTTTCTCATGTTGTAGTCACAGCCATTTGTGGTTTGCAGCGCAGTCTCATTTACTCGCATTAGCCGTAATGCAGCACAGTTCAGGGGGCGCAACAAAGTGATCTTTGGTCACGCAATCTGGGGGCCCCCATTTTTCATTTTTGCCCAGGGCCACTGTTATGCCGAGCGCTCCGGGTCCCCGCTCCTCCCCAAAGCGCTCGCAGCGTTCTCCTGTTCGCAGCGCCCCGGTCAGACCCGCTGACCGGGAGCGCTGCGATAATGTCCCTAGCCGTGATGCGATCCGCGATGCGGGACGCGCCCGCTCGCGATTCGCATCCCGGCCCGCTTACCAGACTCTTTCCCCGTCTGTGCTGTCCTGGCGCGCGCGGCCCCGCTCCCTAGGGCGCGCGCGCGCCGGCTCTCTGCGATTTAAAGGGCCGGTGCGCCACTGATTGGCGCCTGGTTCTAATTAGTGTGTTCACCTGTGCACTTTCCTATATAACCTCACTTCCCCTTTCCTTCCTTGCCGGATCTTGTTGCCATTGTGCCAGTGAAAGCGTTCCTTGTGTGTCCCAAGCCAGTGTTCCAGACCTCTTGCCGTTGCCCCTGACTACGATCCTTACTGCCTGCCCTGACCTTCTGCTACGTCCGACCTTGCTATTGCCTAATCCCTTGTACCGCGCCTATCTCAGCAGTCAGAGAGGTTGAGCCGTTGCCGGTGGATACGACCTGGTTGCTACCTGCGCTGCAAGACAATCTTGCTTTGCGGCGGGCTCTGGTGAATACCAGTAGCAACTTAGAACCGGTCCGCCGGCACGGTCCACGCCAATCCCTCTCTGACAAGGAGGATCCACCTCCAGCCTGCCAAATCCTGACAGTAGATCCGGCCATGGATCCCGCTGAGGTCCCGCTGCCAGTTGTCGCTGACCTTACCACGGTGGTCGCCCAGCAGTCGCAACAGATAGCACAACAAGGCCATCAGCTGTCTCAACTGACTGTTATGCTACAGCAACTTCTACCACAGCTTCAGCAACCATCTGCTCCACCAGCTCCTGCACCTCCTCCGCAGCGAGTGGCCGCATCCAGCCTCCGTTTATCGTTGCCGGACAAGTTCGATGGGGACTCTAGACTTTGCCGTGGTTTTCTCTCGCAATGTTCCCTGCATTTGGAGATGATGTCGGACCAATTTCCAACTGAACGGTCAAAAGTGGCTTTCGTGGTTAGTCTCCTGTCTGGGAAGTCCCTGTCATGGGCCACACCGCTCTGGGACCGCAATGATCCTGTCACTGCCTCCGTACAGTCTTTCTTCGCGGAGATTCGAAGTGTCTTCGAGGAACCAGCCCGAGCTTCTTCTGCCGAGACTGCCCTGCTGAACCTGGTCCAGGGTAATTCTTCAGTAGGCGAGTACGCCATCCAATTTCGTACCCTCGCCTCCAAATTATCTTAGAATAACGAGGCCCTCTGCGTGACCTTCAAAAAAGGCCTATCCAGTACCATCAAAGATGTGCTGGCCGCACGAGAAATCCCTGCCAACCCGCATGAACTTATTCATTTGGCCACCCGCATTGACATGCGTTTTTCCGAAAGACACCAGGAGCTCCGTCAGGATATGGACTTTGTTCGCACTAGGCGGTTTCTCTCCCCAGCTCCTCTCTTTTCTGGTCCACTGCAATCTGTTCCTGTGCCTTCCGCCGTGGAGGCTATGCAAGTAGACCGGTCTCGCCTGACACCACAAGAGAGGACACGCCGCCGCAATGAGAACTTATGCCTGTACTGTGCCAGTACCGAACACTTCTTGAAGGATTGTCCTATCTGTCCTCCACGTCAGGAAAGACGCACTCCGATTCCGCACAAAGGTGAGACAGCTCTAGGTGTGAACTCTGCTTCTCCACGTCTTACTGTGCCTGTGCGGATTTCTTCTTCTAATTCCTCCTCAGCTGTGGCCTTCTTCGATTCTGGATCTGCAGGAAATTTTATTTTGGCCTCTTTCGTTAACAGGTTCAACATCCCAGTGACCAGTCTCGCCAGACCTCTCTACATCGCCTCAGTTAATAGTGAAAGATTGGACTGTATTGTGCGTTACCGCACAGAACCCCTGTTAATGTGCATTGGACCTCATCACGAAAAAATTGAATTTCTGGTCCTCTCTAACTGCACTTCTGAAATTCTTCTCAGACTGCCTTGGCTCCAATGCCATTCCCCTACCCTTGACTGGACCACCGGGGAAATCAAGAACTGGGGTGCTTCTTGCTACAAAAAATGCCTCACGTCTGCTCCCAGTCCTGCCAGTCAAACCCCTATAGCTCCTCCTATACCAGGTCTCCCCAAGGCCTATCTGGACTATGCCGATGTTTTTTGCAAAAAACAAGCAGAGACTTTGCCTCCTCACAGGCCTTATGGCTGCCCTATTGATCTCCTTCCTGGTACTACTCCACCCCGGGGCAGGATCTATCCTCTGTCAGCTCCTGAAACACAAGCCATGTCGGATTACATCCAAGAAAATTTAAAAAGGGTATTCATCCGCAAGTCTTCCTCCCCTGCCGGAGCGGGGTTCTTCTTTGTCTACAATAAAGATGGTTCCTTACGGCCATGCATCGATTACCGCGGTCTTAATAAGATCACTATAAAAAACCGCTATCCCCTGCCTCTTATCTCGGAACTCTTTGACCGCCTAAGTGGCGCTAACATCTTCACCAAATTGGATTTAAGAGGTGCATGTAATCTCATCCGCATCAGAGAAGGGGATGAGTGGAAGACCGCATTTAACACTAGTGTTGAGCGGCATAGGCCATATTCGAATTCGCGAATATTCGCGAATATATGGACGAATATTCGTCATATATTCGCGAATATTCGCATATTCGTTATATTTTCGTTTTATTTTCGCGTATGCGAAAATACGCGTATGCGAAAATTAACATATGTGAAAATTCACATATGCGAAAATTAGCATATGCTAATTTTCGCATATGAGAATTTTCGCACGCCAGTCTCACACAGTAGTATTACAGCCTTCTTTACACCACACAAGCTGGAAGCAGAGAGGGTTGATCACTGTGATGTGTACTGTGAAGAAAAATAAAAATAAAAAATGAATATTCGTAATTACGAATATATAGCGCTATATTCGCGAAATTCGCGGATTCGCGAATATGCGATATTCGCGAATAATATTCGAATTGCGAATATTCGCGAGCAACACTATTTAACACTTTGAATATCTGGTTATGCCCTTTGGGCTCTGCAACGCCCCTGCTGTCTTCCAGGACTTTGTAAATGAAATTTTTCGTGATTTGTTATATACCTGTGTTGTGGTTTACTTTGACGACATTTTGATTTTCTCTTCTAACCTCGAAGAACACCGCCGTCATGTCCGCCTGGTGCTCCAGAGACTCTGTGACAATCAATTATATGCCAAGATGGAGAAATGTCTCTTTGAATGCCAATCTCTTCCCTTCCTAGGATATTTAGTCTCTGGCCATGGACTTCAAATGGACCCAGACAAACTGTCAGCCGTGTTAAATTGGCCACGCCCCTCCGGACTCCGAGCTATCCAACGCTTCTTGGGGTTTGCCAATTACTACCGACAATTTATTCCACATTTTTCCACCATTGTGGCTCCAATTGTGGCCCTAACCAAGAAAAATGCCAACCCTAAGTCCTGGCCTCCCCAAGCGGACGAGGCATTCAACCGTCTCAAAACTGCCTTTTCTTCTGCTCCCATACTCTCCATACCTGTTCCATCTAAACCCTTCTCACTGGAGGTAGACGCCTCCTCGGTGGGAGCCGGTACTCCTACAAAAAAACTTGTGGTTTCTTTTCTAGGACCTTCTCTCCGGTGGAGAAAAATTACTCCATTGGTGATCGAGAACTGCTGGCCATAAAACTAGCCCTCGAGGAATGGAGGCACCTGCTGGAGGGATCTAAATACCCAATTATCATATACACGGATCACAAGAATCTCTCTTATCTTCAGTCTGCCCAACGGTTGAACCCACGCCAGGCTAGGTGTTCATTGTTTTTTGCCCGTTTTAACTTTGATATTCATTTTCGCCCTGCTGACAAGAACATCAGGGCTGACGCGCTCTCTCGTTCCTCGGATGCCTCCGAAATGGAAGCCCCCCTGCAACACATTGTTCCTCCTGAGTGTCTGATCTCCGCTTCCCCAGCTTCCATCAGACAAACTCCTCCTGGAAAGACTTTCGTCCCTCCACGCCAGCGCCTCAAGATCCTCAGGTGGGGACACTCCTCGCACCTCGCTGGCCATGCTGGCGTTAAAAAGTCCATCCAGCTCATCTCTCGATTTTATTGGTGGCCTACCCTGGAAGCAGATGTTGCTGATTTTGTTCGGGCTTGTACAGTCTGTGCCCGGGACAAGACCCCTCGTCAGAAGCCTGCCGGCCTCCTTCATCCTCTGCCTGTTCCTGAGCTACCATGGTCTCAGATTGCCATGGACTTTATAACAGACCTGCCTTTATCCCATCGTTTCTCCAAGATGGCACATTTTATTCCACTTCCAGGTCTTCCTTCTGCTTCACAGTTGGCGAAACAATTTTTTGTGCACATTTTTCGCCTTAACTGGCTTCCCACGCATATCGTCTCGGATAGAGGCATTCAATTTGTGTCGAAATTCTGGAGGGCCCTCTGTAATCAACTTAAAATCAAATTAAATTTCTCGTCTTCCTATCATCCCCAATCCAATGGGCAAGTAGAGAAAGTTAACCAGGTTCTTGGTGACTATTTGCAACATTTTGTTTCCTCCCGCCAGGATGATTGGGCCGATCTTCTACCCTGGGCTGAATTCTCGTACAATTTCAAAATCTCTGAATCCTCCGCTAAATCCCCATTCTTTGTGGTGTACGGCCGTCACCCTCTTCCCCCCCTCCCCACTCCCACGCCTTCTGGTTTGCCCGCTGTTGATGAGGTTACCCGGGACTTCTCCACCATCTGGAAAGAGACTCAAAAATCCCTCATACAGGCCTCATCCCGGATGAAGAAGCATGCCGACAAAAAAAGAAGAACTCCTCCTGTCTTTGTTCCTGGAGACAAAGTGTGGCTCTCCGCAAAGTATATCCGCTTCCATGTCCCCAGTTATAAACTGGGACCACGTTATCTTGGACCCTTTAAAATCAAGTGTCAAATCAATCCTGTCTCCTGCAAACTCCTTCTTCCCCCTTCTCTCCGTATTCCTAACGCTTTTCATAAAAAACTATTTTCTTGTAGATGGGGAGAATTGCGGTCCTGAGGAGAGGTCATGGGAACCCGGGCATACCATTCTCGACAAGGACCTAATTCACAAATTTTCAGGTTCCAAAAAGAGGGGGAGACCCAAGGGGGGGGTACTGTTACGCCGAGCGCTCCGGGTCCCCGCTCCTCCCCATAGTGCTCGCAGCGTTCTCCTGTTCGCAGCGCCCTGGTCAGACCCGCTGACCGGGAGCGCTGTGATAATGTCCCTAGCCGTGATGCGATCCGCGATGCGGGACGCGCCCGCTCGCGATTCGCATCCCGGCCTGCTTATCAGACTCATTCCCCGTCTGTGCTGTCCCGGCGTGCGCGGCCCCGCTCCCTAGGGTGCGCGCGCCGGCTCTCTGCGATTTAAAGGGCCGGTGCGCCACTGATTGGCGCCTGGTTCTAATTAGTGTGTTCACCTGTGCACTTTCCTATATAACCTCACTTTCCCTTCGCTTCCTTGCCGGATCTTGTTGCCATTGTGCCAGTGAAAGCGTTCCTTGTGTGTCCCAAGCCAGTGTTCCAGACCTCTTGCCGTTGCCCCTGACTACGATCCTTGCTGCCTGCCCTGACCTTCTGCTACGTCCGACCTTGCTCTTGCCTAATCCCTTGTACCGTGCCTATCTCAGCAGTCAGAGAGGTTGAGCCGTTGCCGGTGGATACGACCTGGTTGCTACCGCCGCTGCAAGACCATCCCGCTTTGCGGCGGGCTCTGGTGAATACCAATAGCAACTTAGAACCGGTCCGCCGGCACGGTCCACGCCAATCCTTCTCTGACACAGAGGATCCACCTCCAGCCTGCCGAATCCTGACAGCCATACTTAGTCTAAAAACGGCCCTGCCAGGGACCCGCTGGTAATGGCAGACATCCGCGATAGCGCCGATGTCCGCCATTAACCCCACAGATGCCGACATCACTACAGATCATGGCATCTGCGGCAGTGCGGTACTTTGACTGGATGATCGGATCTCCTGGAATCTTCTGCTCTGGTCTGAGATTGCGCAGACCAGAGCAGAAGATCACCGTTAACACTGATCAGTGCTATGCTTTATGCATAGCACTGAACAGTATTAGCAATCAACTAATTGCTATAAATAGTCCCCTATGGGGACTATTAAAGTGAGAAAAAAAAGTTTAAATATTTAAAATATAAAAGATTGAAAAAAAAATTGAAAAATCCCCTCCCCAATAAAAAAGTTAAATGTCAGTTTTCCCATTTTACCCCCAAAAAAGTGTAAAAAAAAATGAATACGAATATTTGGTATCGCCGCGTGCATAAAAGTCTGAACTATTAAAATATATTGTTAATTATCCTGTATGGTGAACAGCGTAAATGTAAAAAAAATTTTAAAAAGTCCAAAATTGCTCACATAGGTCACATTTTATTACAAAAAAAAATTCATCTAAAATGTATAAAAAGTAAAACCTAAGCAAAAGTGGTACTGAAAAAAACAACAGATCATGGTGTAAAAAATTAGCCCTCATATATTAGCCCTCATATATGGAAAATTGAGAAAGTTATAGGTGGTCAAAATAGGGCTATTTCAAACATACTAATTTTGTTAAAATGGTTTGAGATTTGTTTTTAAGCGGTACAATTATAGAAAAGCATATAACATGGGTAACATTTTAACTGTATTGACCCACAGAATAAAGAAAACATGTCATTTTTACCGGAAAGTGTACAGTGTGAAAACAAAACCTTCCAAAATTTGCTAAATTGCGGTTTTCTTTTCAATTTTCCCTCATAAATAATATTTGGATGCGCAGTACATTTTCTGGTAAAATAAGTGATGTACCGTATTTATCGGGGTATACCACGCACCGGCCTATAACACGCACCCTCATTTTACTAAGGATATTTGGGTAAAAAAGTTTTTACCCAAATATCCTTGGTAAAATGAGGGTGCATGTGTATACCCTGTTACACTGTTTCTGACCCCGCAGAAGCCCCCAGGAAAGGCAGGGGGAGAGAGGCCGTCGCTGCCCGCTTCTCTCCCCTTGCCTTTCCTGGAGTCTGCAGCTGCTTCTCTCCCCCTGCTATTGGCGCCGCTGCCCCTTCTCTCCCCCTGGCTATCGGTGCCGCTGCCCCATTACCAGCGCCGATTGCCAGGGGAGAGAATTGCGCCGGCAATGGAGCAGCGGTGCCCATAGACAGGGGGAGAGAAGGGGCAGCGGCACCCATTGCCGGCGCCTCTGCCCCGTTGCCTCCCCCATCCTTGGTTGTATAATTACCTGTTGCCGGGGTCGGGTCCACGCTGCTCCTGGCTTCCGGTGTGGCGTCCCCTGCGTCGTTGCTATGCGCTGCGAGACGCAATGACTAGTGACGTCACTCGTCATTGCACCTCGCCGTGCAGCACATAGCAATGACGAAGGGGGACGCCACACCAGAGGCCAGAAGCAGCGCGGACCCGACCCCGGCAACAGGTAATTATACAACCGGGGATGGGGGAGGCAACGGTGCAGCGGCCCCTTCTCTCCCCCTGTCTATTGGTGCCGGCAATGGGGCAGCGGTGCCGATAGACAGGGGGAGAGAAGGGGCAGCGGCACCCATTGCAGGCACTGTTGCCCCGTTGCCTCCCCCATCCCCGGTTGTATAATTACCTGTTGCCGGGGTCGGGTCCACGCTGCTTCTGGCTTCCGGTGTGGCGTCCCCTGCGTCGTTGCTATGCGCTGTGAGACGAAATGACTAGTGACGTCATGGGGGAGGCAACGGTGCAGCGGCCCCTTCTCTCCCCCGGTCTATTGGTGCTGGCAATGGGGCAGCGGCACCGATAACCTGGGGGAGAGAAGGGGCAGCGGCTCCGATAGCAGGGGGAGAGAAGCGGCAGCAGCAGGGCTCTAGACCCCAGGACAGGCAGGGGCAGAGAAGCCAGCAGCGACGGCAGGTCTCTGCACCTGCAAAAGCCACTGCAGTTCATTGATTTAAAGTGCCCCCTTTAAATCATTGAACTGCAGCGGCTTATCAGCGTATAA
Organism: Hyla sarda; assembly: GCF_029499605.1. Taxonomy (NCBI): domain Eukaryota; kingdom Metazoa; phylum Chordata; class Amphibia; order Anura; family Hylidae; genus Hyla; species Hyla sarda. The sequence goes on along the minus strand of NC_079197.1, from coordinate 65,362,003 downwards.
CATGCAGATAGACTTTAGGCTAAAAATTTTAGCCTACAAAATGCGTGTTATATAGTTACATAGTTACATAGTTAGTACGGTTGAAAAAAGACATACGTCCATCAAGTTCAACCAGGGAATTAAAGGGTAGGGGGGTGGGATATTGGGGGATGGGATGGGATTTTATATTTCTGCATAAGCATTAATGTTATTTTGTTCCAGGAATGTATCTAACCCTGTTTTAAATGTATTAATCGTTCCTGCTGTGACTAGTTCCTGTGGTAGACTGTTCCATAAATTCACAGTTCTTATGGTAAAGAAGGCATGTCGCCCCTTGAGACTAAACCCTTTCTTCTCCAAACGGAGGGAGTGCCCCCTTGTCCTTTGAGGGGGCTTAACCTGGAACAGTTTTTCTCCATATGTTTTGTATGGGCCATTAATATATTTATATACGTTTATCCTATCCCCCCTTAAACGTCTCTTCTCAAGACTAAACAATTGTAACTCCTTTAATCGCTCCTCATAGCTAAGATGTTCAATGCCCCATATTAGTTTAGTCGCACGTCTCTGCACCCTTTCCAAAACTGAACAGCATATTCCAGGTGAGGCCGTACCAATGCTTTATAAAGGGGGAGTATAATGTCCCTGTCCCTCGAGTCCATACCTCTTTTTATACATGACAATATCCTGCTGGCCTTGGAAGCAGGAGCCTGACATTGCATGCTATTCTGTAGTCTGTGATCTACAAGTACACCCAGATCCTTCTCTACCAGTGACTCTGCAAGTTTAACACCCCCTAAGACATAGGATGCATGCAGGTTATTAGTACCCAGATGCATAACTTTACATTCATCCACATTGAACCTCATTTGCCAAGTGGATGCCCAGACACTTAGTCTATCCAAGTCATCTTGTAACCTATACACATCCTCTATAGACTGTACCGTGCTACAAAGCTTGGTGTCATCTGCAAAGATAGAAACAGAGCTGTTAATGCCATCCTCTATATCATTGATGAATAAATTAAACAACAGCGGGCCCAGTACAGAACCTTGGGGTACACCACTAATAACCGGGGACCAATCAAAGTACGAATCATTGACCACCACTCTCTGGGTACGATCCATGAGCCAGTGTTCAATCCAGTTACAAACTAAAGTTTCCAAGCCCAAAGACCTTAACTTATTATACGCTGATAAATACAATAATTACAAAGTACAATTTGTGACGCAAAAAACAAGCCCTTATATGGGTCTGTAAATGGAAATATAAAAGAGTTATGTTTTTTAGAAGGCCAGGAGGAAAAAACGAAAATGCAAAAATAAAATTGGTCTGGTCCTTAAGGGCAAAATGGGCCTGGTCCTTAAGGGGTTAAACATATTTTCATGCGCGCAGTTGTTTTTTTTCTGAAGTAATGCTAAATCAAACCTATATAAGTAGGGTATCATTTTAATCGTATGGACCTACAGAATACAGATAAGGTGTCATTTTTACTGAATAATGTACTGCATAGAAACGGAAGCCCCCAAAATTTACAAAATGGTGTTTTTTCTTCAATTTTTTCATTTCGCTGTAGATTTTTGGGTAAAATGACTGATGTCATTAGAGCATAAAATTGGTGGCGCAAAATAAAGCCATCATATGGATTTTTAGATGCAAAATTGAAAGGGTTATGATTTTTAAAAGGTAAGGAGGATAAAATGAAAGTGCAAAAACAGAAAAACGCTTGGTTCTTAAAGGGGTACTCCACTGGAAAACATATACCGTATTTATCGGGGTATACCACGCACCGGCCTATAACACGCACCCTCATTTTACCAAGGATATTTGGGTAAAAAAAGATTTTTACCCAAATATCCATGGTAAAATGAGGGTGCGTGTGTGCGCGTGTATACCCCGATATACCCCCAGGAAAAGCAGGGGGAGAGAGGCCGTCGCTGCCCGCTTCTCTCCCCCTGCCTTTCCTGGGGTCTAGAGCGCTGCTGTCGGCCCTTCTCACCCCCTGGCTATCGGCGCCGCTGCCCGTTCTGTCCCCCTGACTATCGGTGCCGGCGCCGATAGCCAGGGGGAGAGAAGCGGCGCCGACAGCCAGGGGGAGAGAAGGGGCAGCGGCACCCATTGCCGGCGCCGCTGCCCCGTTGCCTCCCCCCATCCCCGGTGGCATAATTACCTGAGTCGGGTCCGCGCTGCTGCAGGCCTCCGGCGAGCGTCCCCTGCGTCGTTGCTATGCGCTGAACGGCGCTGCGCATGACGTCAGTGCGCCGCGCCCTGCATAGCAACGACGCAGGGGACACTTCTCTCCCCCTGGCTGTCGGCGCCACTTCTCTCCCCCTGGCTATCGGCGCCGGCACCAAAATTCAGGGGGACAGAACGGGCAGCGGCGCCGATAGCCAGGGGGTGAGAAGGGCCGGCAGCAGCGCTCTAGACCCCAGGAAAGGCAGGAGGAGAGAAGCGGGCAGCGACGGCCTCTCTCCTCCTGCCTTTCCTGGGGGTGTATCGGCGTATAACACGCACACAGACTTTAGGCTAAAAATTTTTGCCTAAAAAGTGCGTGTTATACGTTGATAAATACGGTATTTTTTTTTATCAACTGGTGCAAGAAAGTTAAACAGATTTTTTAATTACTTCTATTTAAAAATCTTAATCCTTCCAGCACTCATCAGCTGCTGTATGTTCCAGAGGAAGTTCTTTTCTTTTTGAATTTCTTTTCTTTCTGACCACAGTGCTCTCTGCTGACACCTCTGTCCATTTTAGGAACTGTCCAGAGTTGCAGCAATCCTAGGACAGTTCCTAAAATGGACAGAGGTGTCAGCAGAGAGCACTGTGGTCAGACAGAAAGGAAATTCAAAAAAAAGAACTTCCTCTGGAACATATAGCAGCTGATAAGATCCAGGCAGGAGCAGTCAAGCGCCGATAATGCTGATCACAGGCGTGTTAATACATGCCAGTGATCAGCATAGGAGATCAGTGTGTGCAGTGTTATAGGTCCCTATGGGACCTATAACACTGCAAAAAAAAAGTGTTAATAAAGGTCATTTAAACCCTTCCCTAATAAAAGTTTGAATCACCCCCCTTTTCCCATAAAAAAATAAATAAATATATGTGGTATCGCCGCGTGCGTAAATGTCCGAACTATAAAAATATATCATTAATTAAGCCGTACGGTCAATGGCGTACGTGCAAAAAAATTCCAAAGTCCAAGAAAGCGTATTTTGGTCACTTTTTATACCATTAAAAAATGAATAAAAAGTCATCAAAAAGTCCGATCAAAACAAAAATCATACCGATAAAAACTTCAGATCACGGCGCAAAAAAATTATCCCTCGTACCGCCACGTACGTGGAAAAATAAAAAAGTTATAGGGGTCAGAAGATGACATTTTTAACCCCTTAAGGACACATGACGTACTGGAACGTCATGTGTCCACTCCCGATCTATAACGCGGGGCCACGGCGTGGCCCCGCGTCATAGCGGGTCGGGCCCGGCCTCTAACAACGGCCGGGACCCGTGGCTAATAGCGCGCGGCATTGATCGCTGTGCCGCGCGCTATTAACCCTTTAGACGCGGCGTTCAAAGTTGAACGCCGCGTCTAAAGTGAAACCGAAAGCATCCCGGCTAGCTCAGTGGGCTGTTCGGGATAGCCGCGGTGAAATCGCGGCATCCCGAACAGCTGACAGGACAGCGGGAGGGCCCCTTCCTGCCTCCTCGCTGTCCGATCGCCGAATGACTGCTCAGTGCCTGAGATCCAGGCATGAGCAGTCATCCGGCAGAATCGTTGATCACTGGTTTCTTATGAGAAACCAGTGATCAACATAGAAGATCAGTGTGTGCAGTGTTATTGGTCCCTATGGGAGCTATAACTCTGCAAAAAAAAAGTGAAAAAAAAAAGTGAATAAAGATCATTTAACTCCTCCCCTATTAAAAGTTTGAATCACCCCCCTTTTCCAATAAAAAAAAAAACACAGTGTAAATAAAAATAAAAATAAACATATGTGGTATCACCGCGTGCGGAAATGTCCGAATTATAAAAATATATCATTAATTAAACCGCTCGGTCAATGGCGTGCGCGCAAAAAAATTCCAAAGTCCAAAATAGTGCATTTTTGGTCACTTTTTATATCATTTAAAAATGAATAAAAAGTGATCAATAAGTCCTATCAATGCAAAAATTGTACCGTTAAAAACTTCAGATCACGGCGCAAAAAATGAGCCCTCATACCGCCCCATACACGGAAAAATAAAAAAGTTATAGGGGTCAGAAGATGACAATTTTAAACGTATTAATTTTCCTGCATGTAGTTATGATTTTTTCCAGAAGTCCGACAAAATCAAACCTATATAAGTAGGGTATCATTTTAATCGTATGGACCTACAGAATACATATCAGGTGTCATTTTTACCGAAAAATGTACTACGTAGAAACGGAAGCCCCCAAAAGTTACAAAACAGCGTTTTTTTTTTCAATTTTGTCGCACAATGATTTTTTTTCCCGCTTCACCATAGATTTTTGGGCAAAATGACTGACGTCATTACAAAGTAGAATTGGTGTCGCAAAAAATAAGCCATCATATGGATTTTTAGGTGTAAATTTGAAAGAGTTATGATTTTTTAAAGGCAAGGAGCAAAAAACGAAAATGCAAAAACGGAAAAACCTCCGGTCCTTAAGGGGTTAAACGTATAAATTTTCCTGCATGTAGTTATGATTTTTTCCAGAAGTGCGACAAAATCAAACCTATATAAGTAGGGTATCATTTTAACCGTATGGACCTACAGAATAATGATAAGGTGTAATTTTTTCCGAAATATGCACTGCGTAGAAATGGAAGCCCCCAAAAGTTACAAAATGGCGTATTTTTTTCGATTTTGTCGCACAATGATTTTTTTTTCCGTTTCGCCGTGCATTTTTGGGTAAAATGACTGTCACTGCAAAGTAGAATTGGCGACGCAAAAAATAAGCCATAATATGGATTTTTAGGTGAAAAATTGAAAGGGTTATGATTATTAAAAGGTAAGGAGGAAAAAACGAAAGTGCAAAAACGGAAAAACCCTGAGTCCTTAAGGGGTTAACCCCCTTAACGACCAAGGACGTATATTTACGTCCTTGACCAGCTCCCACTATATAATGCGGGGTCACGTGTCATATCGGGTCACACCTGGCATGTAACTGAAGCCGGGACCCAGGGCTAATAGAGCTCGGCAGCAATCGTGGTGCCGCGTGCTATTAACCCTTTAGACGCGGCATTCAAAGTTGAACGAAGCATCTAAAACTAAAGTAAAAGCTTCTCGGCTGCTCAGTGGGGCTGATCGGGACCATCGCAGTGAAAATGCGGTGTCCCGATCAGCTAGGACGCGAGCTGAGGTCCTCTTACCTTCCTCCGTTGCGTCCGTTCGGCAATTGATTGCTCCAAGCCTGAGAAACAGACTTGAGCAATCGACCGCCGATAACACTGATCATTGCAAAGCTATGGCTTTGCAGTGGTCAGTGTAAAAGATCAGTGTGTGCAGTGTTATAGCCCCCCTATTGGAGCTATAACACTGCAAAAAAAAAAGTTAAAAAAAAGTTATTAAATGTGATTTAACCCTTTTCCTAATAAAAGTCCAAATCACCCCCCTTTTCCCAGAAAAAAATTTAAAACATGTAAATAAAAATAAATATAAACATATGTGGTATCGCTATAATGTCCGAACTATAAAATGATATCATTAATTAAACCGAACAGACAATGGCGTATGCGTAAAAAAATTCCAAAGTCCAAAATAATGTATTTTTGGTCACTTTTTATATCATGAAAAAAATGAATAAAATGCGATCAAAAAGTCCAATCAATACAAAAATGGTACCACTAAAAACTTCAGATCACGGCGCAAAAAATAAGCCCTCATAGCGTAAAATGACTGATGTCACTGCAAATTAGAATTGGTGGTGCAAAAAATAAGCCATCATATGGATTTTTAGGTGCAAAATTGAAAGAGTTATGATTTTTAAAAGGTGAGGAGGAAAAAACTAAAGCGCAAAAACAGAAAAACACCTGGTCCTTAAGGGGTTAAAGTTGTAAAATAAAATAAAACCTACATAAATTAGGTGTCCTTTTGACTGTATGGATCTACAGAATAAAGATAATGTGTCATTTTTACCGAAAACTGTGTAGAAACGGTAAAACGTAAAAGTTACAAAATGGCATTTTTTGTGTTGTTTCAATTTCACCCCACAAATATTTTTTGTTGTTGTTTTGCTGTAGACTTTGTTATTAAATAATTGATGTCATTACAAAGTACAATAAGTAGCACAAAAAACATGCCCTTATATGGGTCTGTAGGTGCAAAACTGAAAGAGGTATAATTTTTAGAAGGAGAGGAGGAAAAAACTAAAGTGGGAAAATTAAAATTGGCCTGGTCCTTAAAGGGGTACTCCGGTGCTTAGACATCTTATCCCCTATCCAAAGGATAGGGGATAAGATGCCTGATCGCGGGAGTCCTGCCGCTGGGGACCCCCGTTATCTTGCACGCGGCACCCCATTTGTAATCAGTCCCTGGAGCTCCGGGACTGATTACCGGCGACTACAGGGCGGGCGGCGTGTGACGTCACACCCCTCCCTGTGTGATGTCACGCTTCGCCCCTCAATGCAAACCTACGGGAGGGGGCGTGACAGCAATCAGCTGGTGTCCGTGCTCGTTCTCTAACGCTATGACCGCCCCGGCTGGGGAAAGCCTAATGTTTGCCCCGACAGGGAGGGGAACAGTGGAGGAGAGGGGGCACCAAAGCCAGTGAAGGAAAAAAATAAGACCCCCTATATGCGAAGGCAAGAGGAGAAGCACAGGTTGGAGAGGGCCTTTGAGAATTGAGACACTGGCTCAGAAGGAGGTCAGAATAACTCTGAGGCTTTGGATAAGGCCGAACTGGACGAGGAGATAGGTAGACTGTGTAGGGACGAAGGTCAGAATGCTCCTTCCTCCAGTCATGCCTCTGAATCCGAAACTGTGGATGAGGAGGAGGGGCAGACAGTAAATGGTGGCCAGAAAAAGAAGAGGAGGAAGAAGGGTAAGAGTAAGGCGGTGCCGTCCTCCTCTTCAGTTGTAGCCTCAGACCATAGAAGGAATAACTCAGTCTCCGACCCTCTGATCATCCTTTCAAATCTATATGAGGCCCTCAGGGATACTATCTCACCTCCTCCTCTCGAGGGTCAGGAGGCAGTACAGCCTCCAGGGGTGCTGAGCCTCCTTCCTCTGGGGCAGTTTCCTCAGTGGGGGAGGTAACACCAGATGCCGTAGGTAAAAATCCTGGGATGGATATGTCCCTGAGTTTAAAAAGAGGCAAAGGGTCTTCCTCCGATTCAGATGGGGGTGGGGGGAAGGAGAGGAAGAAGGTTTAAGGGGTGAGGCCATCTAACTCAATCACCCAGGATGGCTGTACTCACACCGCTGACGCTGTACCAGCATAACTGTACCAGCATAGAGTCGGATACGGCTAGATTCGCAGCCTTCGATTTTCTTGGCCGTGTTGAAGCCGACATTTTCTTTTTACAAGAGACCAGGTTTTCAGATCTTGCCTCTCTGTGTAAAGCCAGAAGAGAGTGGAGGCGTGGTCCTCCTACTGGTCTCTAGCGGCGGAGCCGTATAGTGGGGTGGCAGTCCTTTTTACCGCTCCTGTTGAATGCAGACGGGTTATTGAGTTAGAAATGGGGAGGTGCCTGATCGTAGATGTCTTCATGAAGGGACAAGAACTCCGGCTCATTAACATCTACGCCCTGCAAACTAAGCGGGGCCGTAAAGATCTCTTTATGAGGATTAAGCCCTTTCTTTTTACAAGTCGGCAGGTGATCTTTGGAGGGGACTTCAATTATGTCACGAGGTCCCAAGATAGGAGAATCTCAAATGGTCTGCTGACTTGCGATAGTGTGGCACTGATTAGCATAGCTAGAGAAGCTTGCCTAGAGGACACCCACATACGGAGCCCCTCGGGCTATGCAGGTTTCACCTATCATCAAGGTAGCCGCAGGTCTAGGATAGATAGTTTTTATTTAAAGGAGGAAGCCGTCTCTTCCGCAGTGTCCGTGGTTGAGGTGGAGTTCTCCGATCACTGTATGATTTTGTTTTCCCTGATAGTATCAGAGACCCCCCGGATGGGAAAAGGTTATTGGAAGCTGAATCCGTCCCTCCTGGAGGAAGGGGAGATAAGATAGTCCTTTGAGGATTTTCTTCAGAGTCAGGTACCTTTACTGGATCTTTGTAGTAATAAGCTGGAGTGGGGGGAGATATTCAAGAAGCGGGCTGTGGGGTTCTTCCGCCAGCTCTCAAGCCTCAGGTCCCTGAACAGGTACCGCTTGTATCAGGGTCTGAGGAGGCCGAGAGAATATCTCCAGAGTGAAATCCTTGCTGATGAGGTGTCAGTACGATAGGCATGCATCTTTGGTTTTTGAGAGGGATTTTGGGAAGAACCCCTCGCCGACCCTTTCAGAAACTGTAAGATAAAAAAACATAAAGAATCAGGAGCTCTTCTATGTGTAGGATCATTAAGCAGAAGGAGAAATCAAAGGGTGAGTATTACGCTCACCTTGTGTGGTTGTGCAAGACCGAGGCACAACACTCAAGCGGGTTTAGTAGGGATCGCACTATTCAAATGCTGGATGGCTTCTGCAGGTATCCCACACTGGACTGGCATGAAACTGGATCAAGCACACTGGATTTTTCTGGGATCATTCCTGTGCTGCCGATTCCCGCAACAGGATAAAGTAGAAACCAATGGTATGTTCTTTTCCAAACCTTATTGAAACATGCAACGCTTTTCAGGGCCGGGATGGCCCTTTCATCAGGCATGTAATTTGCATAAAAATGCCAGTATATATAGGGGAACACATAATAAACACATGACCTGGAAGGAAATGACGACAAAAAGGGAACAACTTCCAATTGGAGAGAAAAGCACAGGAATAAAAACAACCAATACCGATATAAATACAGAATATAAAGATGTACAAATATTTAAAAAAAAAATAAAAATAAATAAATAAATATATATATATATATATATATATATATATGTATATAAAAATATGAAAAGTGTCATGTCACAGTTCTTTCAATCATCTCGTTTAACCACTCAAGAACCAAAGTAATCATTTTAAAAATCCAAAAGGATTATTGATTTATCAATTGTTGTAAGCGATTCGGGACATCCTCAGAAATCAGATCCATAACACATAGAGATAAGGCCCTGTGTATCACCACCATGTACAATAGTTACATGGCGTGATAAACTGTGAAGCATAAATTTATTGTTAATATTGTAACAATGTTTGTTCATCCTTGCATGGAAGGTCTGTGTGGTGCGGCCGACATACTGGATACCGCTTTGCATGTTATCAAATAAACTGCATATGAGGATGAGCAATTGGTAACAGTTTTAAGTGCAAATTTTTCGTTCGTGGATTTAGATAAAAAATATTTTTTCCTTCCCGTGGTATCCAAGAGCAACACAGGCCTCTCGCATTATTACATGCAAAGGTGCCTGTGGCAGATGGATCTCCAGAAGAATTCATTTGTATTTGATTCTTAAATTTTTTCATACGACTAGGTGCCAGGTGATTCCGTAGTGTTATATAACGATGGAAGGTAAGCGCTTTTTTTTTTCGGGATCACTCCCTTTAAAACCGGGTCCAAAATTAAAACCGGCCAATGTTTAGTCAAAATGTTACGAATATTAACAGTACGGGAATTATAGTTTGTAATAAAATTACATTTTCTAGAGGTGTTTAACTGTATATTTTTATTGTTTTCCCTTTTCTTCTGGTTGTTTAATATATCTATTTGTTGTGTTTTGTTCACTTTATTAAAAGCATTTACTTTTAAATTTTTTTTTTTTTAGGGTATCCCTTTTCATAAAAACGCTCGCTCACGCAATAGTCCAACTGATTTTTAAAATCCCTATCAGAACTACAGTTTTTCCTAATTCTTTGGTACTGGCCAAATGGTATATTTTTTATCCATTTAGGATAATGGCAACTTGAGAAATTTAAGAAACTGTTGACGTCAACTTTTTTTTAAATGTGTTTTTGTTTCAATGTTCTTACTATTAAAATCTAAAAAAATTTCGAGATCTAAAAAAACAATATTATTAGTTGAAAAATTTGGGGTGAACACTAAACCCCAATCATTAATATTAAGATATCTCACAAATTCCTGTGCCTCTAACTCAATACCATTCCAAATAATTAATAAGTCATCAATAAAATGACGATAAAACAATATATGGGTGTCATTCCAGCGGGACTGTGCGATGTATAGGGACTAGAAAAGACGCATAAAGTAACATTTTGATTGTATATCACCGATTTAAAGTGTCCGTGTCTAAAAAATGTTTTATTGCACTAATCCCTTTGTTCTCTAAAATATTTGAATACAGGGCACTTACATCTAGACTCAGGAAGCTATCATTCTTTGGAAAATTACACATTTGGAGTTCCTGAATTAATTGCATGGAATTTTGCAAAAATGCAGGTAATCTGATGACATATTGTTGAAGAAAAAGATCCACAAAATGAGATAGATGACTAGTTATTGCCCCAATCCCGGAGATGATTGGTCTCCCGGGTGTTTTTTTTCTCATTTTTGTGGATCTTTGGTACATAATAAAAAATGGGTGTCTGATCATTTTTCATACTTAAAAACTTGTGTTCTCTTTTATGAATATTTATAATGAATATTCTGAACTAATTAAAGGTGCTATAGAGAAAAATATTCTAAATAAAAGAGAACGCAAGTTTTTAAGTATAAAAAAATTATCAGACACCCATTTTTTATTATGTACCAAAGATCCACAAAAATGAGAACCCAAAACACCCAGGAGACCAATCATCTCCGGGATTAGGACAATAACTAGTCATCTATCTCATTTTGTGGATCTTTTTCTTCAACAATATGTCATCAGATTATCTGCATTTTTGCGAGATTGCACGCAATTAATTCAGGAACTCCAAATGTGTAATTTTCCGAAGGATGTGAGCTTCCTGAGTCTAGATGTAAGTGCTCTGTATTCAAATATTTTGGAGAACAAAAGGATTAGTGCAATTAAACATGTTTTCCACTTGGACACTTTAATCGGTGATATACAATGTCAATTTTTAATAGATTCTATTTTATTTATCTTACGGAACAATGTTTTTATGCTTAATGATCAAATATATAGACAGGAGCGGGGCTGTGCGATGGGGACTCGATTTTCCCCAAGTTATGCAAATTTGTATATGGGGCTTTTCGAGTCCCTATACATCGCACAGTCCAGCTGGAATGACACCCATATATTTTTTTTATTGTCATTTTATTAATTATTTGGAATGGTAGTGAGTTAGAGGCACAGGACTTTGTGAGATATCTTAATATTAATGATTGGGGTTTAGTGTTCACCCCAAATTTTTCAACTAATAATATTGTTTTTTTAGATCTCAAATTTTTTTTTATTTTTTATAGTAATAACATTCAAACAAAAACACATTTAAAAAAAGTTGACGTCAACAGTTTCTTAAATTTGTCAAGTTGCCATTACCCTAAATTGATTAAAAATATACCTTTTGGCCAGTACCAAAGAATTAGGAATAACTGTTGTTCTGACAGGGATTTTCAAAATCAGTTGGATCTAATGTGTGAGCGTTTTCATGAAAAGGGATAACTGTAAAAAAAATTTTTTAAAAGATGCTTTTGATAAAGTGAACAAAACACATCAAATAGATATATTAACCCCTTCAGGACCAAGCCCATTTTGGCCTTAAGGACCAGAGCGTTTTTTGCACATCTGACCACTGTCACTTTAAACATTAATAACTCTGGAATGCTTTTAGTTATCATTCTGATTCTGAGATTGTTTTTTCGTGACATATTCTACTTTAACATGGTGGTAAATTTTTGTGGTAACTTGCATCCTTTCCTTGTGAAAAATCCTAAAATTTGATGAAAAATTTGAAAATTTTGCATTTTTCTAACTTTGAAGCTCTCTGCTTGTAAGGAAAATGTATATTACAAATAAAAAAAAAATGTATTCACATATACAATATGTCTACTTTATGTTTGCATCATAAAAGTGACGAGTTTTTACTTTTGGAAGACACCAGAGGGCTTCAAAGTTCAGCAGCAATTTTCCAATTTTTCACAAAATTTTCAAACTCACTATTTTTCAGGGACCAGTTCAGGTTTGAAATGGATTTGAAGGGTCTTCTTATTAGAAATACCCCACAAAAGACCCCATTATAAAAACTGCACCCCCCAAAGTATTCAAAATGACATTCAGTCATCATTTTAACCCTTTAGGTGTTTCACAGGAATAGAAGCAAAGTGAAGGAGAAAATTCACAATCTTCATTTTTTACACTCGCATGTTCTTGTAGACCCAATTTTTAAATTTTTACAAGGGGTAAAAGGAGAAAATGTATACTTATATTTGTAGCCCAATTTCTCTCGAGTAAGCACATACCTCATATGTCTATGTAAAGTGTTCGGCGGGCGCAGTAGAGGGCTCAGAAGGGAAAGAGCGATAAGGGGATTTTGGAGAGTACGTTTTTCTGAAATGGTTTTTGGGGGCATGTTGCATTTAGGAAGCCCTAATGGTGCCAGAACAGCAAAAAACCCTCACATGGCATACCATTTTGGAAACTAGACCCCTTGAGGTACGTAACAAGGAATAAAGTGAGCCTTAATACCCCACAGGTGTTTCACGACTTTTGCATATGTAAAAAAAATTTTTTTTTTCACTAAAATGTGTGTTTCCCCCCAAATTTCACATTTTTCCAAGGGTCAATAGCAGGAAATACCCCCCAATATTTGTAACCCCTTCTCTTCTGAGTATGGAGGTACCCCATAAGTTGACCTGAAGTGCACTATGGGTGAACTACAATGCTCAGAAGAGAAGGAGTCATATTTGGCTTTTTGAGAGCAAATTTTGCTCGGGGGGCATGTCGCATTTAGGAAGCCCCTATGGTGCCAGAACAGCAAAAAATACCCACATGGCATACCATTTTGGAAACTAGACCCCTTGAGGAATGTAATAAGGAATAAAGTGAGCCTTATTACCCCACAGGTGTTTCATGACTTTTGCATATGTAAAAAAAAAAAAAAATTTCCACTAAAATGTGTGTTTCCCCCCTAATTTCACCTTTTTGCAAGGGTTAATAGCAGAAAATACCCCCCAAAATTTGTAACGCCATCTCTTCTGAGTATGGAGGTACCCCATAAGTTGACCTGAAGTGCACTATGGGCGAACTACAATGCTCAGAAGAGAAGGAGTCATATTTGGCTTTTGAGAGCAAATTTTGCTCGGGGGGCATGTCGCATTTAGGAAGCCCCTAAGGTGCCAGAACAGCAAAAAAAAAACACACATGGCATACCATTTTGGAAACTAGACCCCTTGAGGAACGTAACAAGGGGTACAGTGAGCATTTGCCCCCCACTGGTGTCTGACAGATCTTTGGAACAGTGGGCTGTACAAGTTTTCATTTTCATAGACCACTGTTCCAAAGATCCGTCAGACACCTGTGGGGGGTAAATTCTCACTGCACCCCTCATTACATTCCGTGAGGGGTGTCGTTTCCGAAATGGGGTCACATGTGGGGTTTTGTTTTTTTTGCGTTTGTCAAAACCGCTGTAACAATCAGCCACCCCTGTGCAAATCACCTCAAATGTACATGGTGCGCTCTCCCTTCTGGGCCTTGTTGTGCGCCCCCAGAGCACTTTGCGCTCACATATGGGGTATCTCTGTAGTCGGGAGAAATTGCGTTACAAATTTTGGGGGGCTTTTTTCCCTTTTACCTCTTGTGAAAATGTAAAGTATAGGGCAACATCAGCATGTTAGTGTAAAAAATAAAAAATTTTTACACTAACATTCTGGTGTAGACCCCAACATTTCCTTTTCATGAAGGGTTAAAGAAGAAAAAGCCCCCCAAACCTTGTAACGCAATTTCTCCCGAGTACAGCGATACCCCATATGTCGCCCTAAACTGTTGCCCTGAAATACGACAGGGCTCCAAAGTGAGAGCGCCATGTGCATTTGAGGCCTAAATTAGGGATTTGCATAGGGGTGGACATAGGGGTATTCTACGCCAGTGATTCCCAAACAGGGTGCCTCCAGCTGTTGCAAAACTCCCAGCATGCCTGGACAGTCAACGGCTGTCCGACAATACTGGGAGTTGTTGTTTTTCAACAGCTGGAGGCTCTGCTTTGGAAACAGTGGTGTACCGGACGTTCTTATTGGGGGAGGGGGGCTGTGTAGGGATATGTGTATATGTAGTGTTTTTAACTTTTTATTTTATTTTGTGTTAGTGTAGTGTAGTGTTTTTAGGGTACAGTCACATGGGCGGGGGATTACAGCGAGTTTCCCAGCGCAAAATTTGCTGCATCTCAAGATGCGAGAAACCCACTGTAAAAGCCTCGCCCATGTGAATGTACCCTGTACATTCACGGGGGTGGCGGGGCGGGGGGGGGGGGGGGGCTTGCATCAGCTGTTGCAAAACCACAACTCCCAGCATGCATGGTCTGTTAGTGCATGCTGGGAGTCATAGTTTTGCAACAGCTGGAGGCACACAGGTTAGGGAACACTGAGTTAGAAACAGACAATGTTTCCCAACCAATGTGTCTCCAGTTGTTGCAAAACTACAACTCCCAGCATGCCCAGACAGCTGAAGGGCATGCTGGGAGTTGTAGTTCGGCAACATCTGAAGGGCCAGATGTTGCTGAACTAAAACTCCCAGCATGCCTGGACAGTCAGTGCATACTGGGAGTTGTAGTTTTGCAACAGCTGGAAGAGCACAGATTGGAGACCATTATACAATGGTCTCCAAACTGGGGCCCTCCAGATGTTGCAAAACTACAACTCCCAGCATGCATGGTCTTTTAGTGCATGCTGGGAGTTATAGTTTTGCAACAGCTGGAGGCACACAGGTTAGGAAACACTGAGTTAGAAACAATGTTTCCCAACCAGTGTGTCTCCAGCTGTTGCAAAACTACAACTCCCAGCATGCCCAGACAGCTGAAGGGCATGCTGGGAGTTGTAGTTCGGCAACATCTGAAGGGCCAGATGTTGCTGAACTAAAACTCCCAGCATGCCTGGACAGTCAGTGCATGCTGGGAGTTGTAGTTTTGCAACAGCTGGAAGAGCACAGATTGGAGACCATTATACAATGGTCTCCAAACTGAGGCCCTCCAGATGTTGCAAAACTACAACTCCCAGCATGCCCAGACAGCCAAAGGCTGTCTAGGCATGCTGGGAGTTGTAGTTTTCAGACTCCTAGAAGCAGCAGTGAAGATCTTCACTGCTGCCTCTGAGGACCACATACTTACCCGTCGCTGCTCGTCCACGTGGCCGGTCCCGCGCCGCTCCTCGGTCCCGCCGCTGGATCAGGTAAGTCCGCCGGTCCCCACGTGTTCCCCCCGAATGCCGCAGGTCCCCGCGAGCCCCCGCAGCCATCGTCCCCCGTTCTGCCCGACTTCCAGGGGCGGGCAGTGCGGGGGATCTGAACTTTCACCCCAGATCACTGTGATTGGTCCACAGGGACCAATCACAGTGATCGCTGACCAGGACCATCAATGGATGGTCCTGGGGGTGAAGCAGAAGTTGTCCCCTGCTGGAAGCAGCGGGACTTCTGCCAGTTAACCCGTGCGATGCTGCGCATCGCCGGGTTAACTGCATGTCATTTATAAACGCCGGGATGCGCGAACGCACTGCACAACCCGGCGTTTATATATGACATTCTGCGGGAAGGGGTTAAACAACCAGAAGAAAAGGGGGGAAAAAATACAGTTAAACACCTCTAAAAAATGGAATCTTATTACAAACTATAATTCCCGTACTGTTAATATTTGTAACATTTTTAACTAAACATTGTCCGGTTTTACTTTTGGACCCAGTTTTAAAGGGAGTGATCCCGAAAAAGACAACGCTTACCTTCCGTCGTGCTAAAACACTATGCAATCACCTGGCAACTAGTCGTATGAAAAAATTGAAGAATCAAATACAAATTAATTCTTCTGGAGATCCATCTGCCACAGGCACCTTTACATGTAATAATGCGAGATACCTGTGTTGCTCTTGGATACCAAAAGTCAAGGAAAAATAGATTTTTCATCTAAATCCACAAATGAAAAATTTGCACTTAAAAGTGTTGCTAATTGCTCATCCTCATATGCAGTGTATTTGATAACAAGGAAGTGCGGTATCCAGAGTGACGGCCATACCACACAGACCTTCTGTGCAAGGATGAACAAACATTGTTACAATATTAATAATTAATTTATGCTTCACAGTTTATCATGCTATGTAACTATTGTACATGGTGGTGATACACAGGGCTTATCTCTATGCGTTATAGATCTGATTCCTGAGGATGTCCCGAATCGCTTACAACAATTGATAAATCGAGAATCCTTTTGGATTTTTAAAATTAACACTTTGGTTCTTGAGGGATTAAACGAGAAGATTGAAAGAACTGTGACATGACACTTTTCATATTTTTATATTTGTACATCTTTATATTCTGTATTTATATCGGTATTGGTTGTTTTTATTCCTGTGCTTTTCTCTCCAATTGGAAGTTGTTCCCTTTTTGTCGTCATTTCCTTCCTGGTCATGTGTTCATTATGTGTTCCCATATATATAACTGCATTTTTATTCAAATTGCGTGCCTGATGTGATCAACTGGGATAAGTGTGAGAGTCTCTGGCTGAGAGGGGGAGATCTCATGTTTGATCTCCCGAACACCCTTCCAAGGCCCTAAGAATCAGCAAAAGTTTTCGGCATCACATTCGGCCAGGATGATTATCCCACCAAAAACTGGGATGGTAAGCTCCAGGATGTCACTCAGAAGGTGGACCAGTGGAATGGTTGGTCTATGACCCTCAGGGAAAGGGTACACCTGATCAAATCGTACCTGCTCCCCTTGTTTATCTGTCTGGGCAGTGTATGCATCTTGCCAGAGGCTTACTATACTAGTTTTTAGTTTTTCCAACTGTTATGGGGGAACAGGATGAACCTAGTCAAGAGGGAGGTTACATATCGCACGAGGAGACTAGGGGGTTTATCTATGGTAAACCCTTTGGTGTTCTTAGCTTTCAAGAAGGTGTCCGTTAACATCTCAAACCTCTGGTCAGAGAGGGCTCCTCCATGGGTACTCTCTTTCAGGAAATGGTTTTGGCCTTTCTTCCAGGAATGGGAGACAGGAGGGCAAGTGAAGGACATCCGTACACCCCACGAATATCTTCCGGCTTATGCTACCCCGACTCTGAAGGGGATACGTCGGTGGGGTCTGGGAGTGTGGGAGATCAGGACCCAGTCAAGGCAGTTCCTTGACAAGCGGGTTCTGTTGACCCACTTCCAGAAGCCTCTGGCGCTCAGGGACTGCCCAGGTCGGGATCTGAGGGTGGGGTTGTACCTTTTAAACATGAACAGGATCCCCCAGAAGTTTTGGGACTTGGCCTGGCGCTTCTTTCAGGGGAAGCTATATGTAAAGGACAACTTGAAGCACAGGAGCTCTGATGACCGGGGATGTCCCTGAGAAGAGTGCGGGGACACGCTGGAAAGCATGGACCACTTCCTGCTTTATTGTCCTTTTAATATAGGGGGTCTACAACCGGGTGGGTGCTTCCATTGGCTGGAGTCAACTTGCCGGCCTTACCTATCCGGAGTGGGCTTATGGAGCTTTCAGGAACCTGGGTGGCCGAGACCGGGGTACTTTTTTTGTAGTCAGTTGTGTGGTTAGGTACCACACGTGGAACGCACATTGTCTGTACGAGCATTACCGGTGACCTCGGGAAGATTAGGTCTTTGGAGTATGGCAGTCTTAGTATCAGTAGATCTTCTCTCCTGTGGAGAGGTTTTTCATTTGATGTGCCCTAGGTACTAGACCTCTTGGGTAGAGTACCCCGGTTTCTGGTTAGGGATAGTGATGTAGGGACAGAGAGAGGGTGAGTACAGAGTCAGTTTGTTGAAGGGATAACAGTAGGGTGAGTCGTAGGGAAAAGTTAATGGAAAGTTTAAAAAGTAACATCAGGATTGCCATCCTTCCTGGTGGTGGGCTATGCATGTACACCCTATTCTTTTTGTTTTGTTTTCAGAATATGTGGTGGGGTCATGTTGCGTAAAGGGCTTACAGGCGACCAAACTTGGTTCTAAGGTGGGTTGTATTGCTTTGTATTTGTATATGATGTTATGTTATTAAGTTGTATTTGTATAGTTGGTTTGGGTATAGATTAGGTTGGGTGAGGGAATTGGTGGGTTGGTGAATGGTTGGAGGGGCTTGCATGGGTCAGATATTGACTGGATATCCAATTACTATGGACTCTCACCCATGTCAAGGTGGGTGGTTGTGCGGGTGATGGGTTAGTCTAGTGTAGAATGTCATGTGTTTTGTAGGTGTATAGTTTGGTTTGTTGGTGTATATAGTTTATGTATATATTTGCATTTTTGTTATGTATCTGGGTTTTTATATTTGTATTGTATATATTATTATATACAGTGGATATCAAAAGTTTGGGCATCCCAGGTAAAATTTGTATTAATGTGCATAAAGAAGCCAAGGAAAAATTGAAAAATCTCCAAAAGGCATCAAATTACAGATTAGACATTCTTATAATATGTCAACAAAAGTTAGATTTTATTTCCATCGTTTACACTTTCAAAATGACAGAAAACAAAAAATGGCATCTGCAAAAGTTTGGGCACCCTGCAGAATTTATAGCATGCACTGCCCCCTTTGCAAAGCTGAGACCTGCCAGTGTCATGGATTGTTCTCAGTCATCATCTGGGAAGACCAGGTGATGTCAATCTCAAAGGTTTTAAATGCCCAGACTCATCTGACCTTGCCCCAACAATCAGCACCATGGGTTCTTCTAAGCAGTTGTCTAGAAATCTGAAACTGAAAATAGTTGACGCTCACAAAGCTGGAGAAGGCTTTAAGAAGATAGCAAAACGTTTTCAGATGTCAATATCCTCGGAATGTAATTAAGAAATGGCATTCATCAGGAACAGTGGAAGTTAAAGCAAGATCTGGAAGACCAAGAAAATATCAGACAGAACAGCTCGCAGGATTGTGAGAAAAACAATTCAAACCCACGTTTGACTGCACAATCCCTCCAGAAAGATCTGGCAGACACTGAAGTTGTGGTACACTATTCCACTATAAAGAAATACTTGTACAAATATGGTCTTCATGGAAGAGTCATCAGAAGAAAACCTCTTCTACGTCCTCACCACAAAAATCACCGTTTGGACTTTGCAAATGAACATATAGACAAGCCTGATGCATTTTGGAAACAAGTTCTGTGGACCGACAAGGTTAAAATTTTACTTTTTGGCCGCAATGAGCAAAGGTACGTTTGGAGAAGAAGGGGAACAGAATTTAATGAAAAGAACCTCTGTCCAACTGTTAAGCATGGGGGGGATCAATCATGCTTTGGGGTTGTATTGCAGCCAGTGGCACAGGGAACATCTCACGAGTAGAAGGAAAAATGGATTCAATAAAATTTCAGCAAATTTTGGATGCTAACTTGATGCCATCGGTGAAATAGCTGAAGTTAACCACATAGGGACCCAGGGCGTACAGGTACGCCTTCGGTCCCTGATACTTAAGGACCCTGTGGGAATTTCGGTTCTCGCCGCGCGCGGGGTTGGGACTGGACTGGGGTGACTGCTGATATCGATCAGCAGGCACCCCGCGCAAATAACCAGGTGGGTCATAAGACAGATAATCAAATCGCAAGTGAATTCACACGTGCAATTCGCTGCGATTCCGGTGATGCGGGTCTCATGTGACCCGCTGACCCGGAGATACATGGTGAACGGGGGTGTAGGATACCCACTGTATCTATGGGGAGGTGGCGATTTCTTCACCCCCCAGGATCCACGTCCGCTTATGGGACCGTGCGGAAAAGCCAGAGAGGCCTCCCTCTAAATGTTATTAAGACACCTATGCCCAAGGTTGGGTCCTGTGCCCTTACCCATTTGTTGCTGGTCAGGTATAAGGATAAGAGGGATGTCCTTATGCTGACCACAATTCATGGTAACGGCAGCTCACCTGTCCCTGTGCAAGGTACCACAACAATGGTCCTCAAGCCCGATTGTATTCTAGACTACAATCTGTATATGCGGGGAGTTGATCTTTCTGATCAAGTCCTCAAGCCATACAACGCCATGCGGAAAACACGGGTATGGTACAATAAAGTTGCGGTCTTCTTGGTACAGATTGCCATTTACAACTCTATTGTACTGTCCCAGTACGCTGGCAACACAGGGACATACCTTCAGTTCCAAGAAGAAGTCCTAAAGGTCCTGATCTTTGTTGACCGGGAAAGAGCAGGCCGGAGTTCCCAAGGAAATGAAGTTATAGGTGCCAGGATAGTCCCAGGCCAACACTTTCCAGGTGAAGTCCCCCACACTGGAAAGAAGGAACGATCCCAAAAAAAAATGCAGAGTTTGTCTCAAGAGGGGGATTCGGAAGGACACCATCACTCAATGTGACACTTGCCCTGATCATCCGGGCCTCTGCATTAAAAACTGCTTCAGGGAGTATCAGACTTCCATGCAGTACTAAATTTTCCCTTTTCATTTTAATTTTCCACAATTTGACCCCAATGTACCAAGTCCAGAGTACATTCCAAGTTTTAACCCTATAAACCACTAAATTGCCCAAAAAAAAGTTTAATAAAAAAAAAAAACAACAACAAAAAAAATAACTGATAAGACCTCTGGGGGTATTTTTCCAAAAATGGGTCATGGGTCACTGAGTCACTATCATCAGGGACTTTTTATGTTGCCTCAAATGCGCAGCGCTCTCTCTCCACCTGAGTGGGGTGCGCATTTGAGGCAACAGGTTAGGGACGGCCAAACACATCACATTCCCAGAATGATGATTCAGAGCATAGGGTTTGGTGTGGGCATATTTTTTAGTTTTGGCTATGCTCTGGGTCATCATTCTGGGAACATAACCTGTTTTATAATTTTATGTCCCACTGCACCCCACTTTAGTTACTTAGTGTACCCCAGTTATTTACCCCATGTAATGCCCCTTGAGGGGGGTCCCACTGTTCCTGCTCCATAGGCAGCAATGCGAAAGCTCAAGGCCCTGAATGCGCTCCTGCTCCTAAGAGTACAGTGTGCACCCACGGAGCTCCTAACATCCAGACATGAGGTATGTCCTTACTCCAAAAAATGTATTTACAAATTTATGGTGACATTTTCTTTTATTACCACTTGTGAAAATGAAAAATTTGGGCTAACCCCAGCATTTTAGTGTAAAAAAAATAAATTTTTCCTTTTCACATCCCACTATAATGAACATTTTTCAAACAACTGTGGGGTATTAAGGCTAACTGTACCCCTTGTTACGTGCCTTGAGGGGTTTAGTTTCCAAAATAGTATGCCATGTGTTTTTTTTTTGCTGTTCTGGCACCATAGGGGCTTCCTAAATGCGACATGCCACCCCATTTGCGACATGCCCCACCAAAATTTGCAAATGTGACTCCTTCTCTTCTGAAATTAATAAATCATTTACACATCCAACTTTAATGAAAAATCGTCAAACACCTGTGGGGTGTTAAGGCTCACTGGACCCCTTGTTACGTTCCTTGAGGGGTGTAGTTTCCAAAATAGTATGCCATGTGTTTTTTTTTTTTCTGTTCTGGCACCATAGGGGCTTCTTAAATGTGAAAACCAGTTCATAAAAACTCACTCTCCAAAATCCCACTGTCGCTCCTTCCCTTCTGAGCCCTCTACTGTGCCCCCGAACACTTTACATATGAGGTATTTCCTTACTCGAGAGAAATTGGGTTACAAATTTTAGGAAGATTTCTTTCCTTTTACCCTTTGTAAAAATTCAAAAACTGGGTCTACAATAACATGAGAGTGTAAAAAATGAAGATTTTTAATTTCCTCCTTCAGGGTGCGTTCACACGTGTGTATTTTTGCTGCAGATCTGCTGCAGATTTGCTGTTGTAGATTTTGCTGCCCATTGACTTCAGTGGGCAATAAAATCTGCTGCAGCAGATCTGCAGCAGAAAATACGCATGTGTGAACGCACCCTCAATTTGCTGCTATTCCTGTGAGGCACCTAAAGGGTTAACAAACTTTTTGAATGTCATTTTGAATACTTTGAGGGGTGCAGTTTTTATAATGGGGTCATTTGTGGGGTATTTCTAATATGAAGGCCCTTCAAATCCACTTCAAAACTGAACTGGTCCCTGAAAAATTTCGATTTTCAAAATTTTGTGAAAACTTGGAAAATTGCCGCTGAACTTTGAAGCCCTCTGATGTCTTCCATATTGTATATGTGAATCAATATATAATTTATTTGAACTATCCATTTTCATTATAAGCAGAGAGCTTCAAAGTAAAAAAAAAATCTAAATTTGTAATTTTTTTAATCAAATTTTGGAATTTTTCACCCAGAAATGATGCAAGTATCTATGACATTTTTTGACTAACATAAAGTAGAATATTTCACAAGAAAAACTGTCTCAGAATCAGAATGAAAGGTAAAAGTATCCCAGAGTTATTAATAGTTAAAGTGACAGTCGTCAGATGTTCAAAAAATGGCCGGGTCCTTAAGGTATAAATGGGCTGGGTCCTTAAGGGGTTAAAGAGAGGATGGCTTCTACAAATGGATAATGATCCTAAACACACTTCGAAATCCACTGGGTGATTATATCAAGAGGCGTAAACTGAAGGTTTTGCCATGGCCTTCACAATCTCCTGACCTCATCATAGTTGAATATCTATGGATAGACCTTAAAAGAGCAGTGCATGACAGACAACCCAGAAATCTCAAAGAACTGGAAGACTTTTATAAGGAAGAATGGGCAAAGATACCTCAAACAAGGAGTGGAAGACTCTTGGCTGGCTACAAAAAGCATTTACAAGCTGTGATACTTGCCAAAGGGGGCAGTACAAGATATTAACTCTGCAGGGTGCCCAAACTTTTGCACCCCAGAGGAAGTCGACCTGGGGGGCGACGGAACACGTGGGGTCTCCAGTGGCCCCGTCCCCGTTATTGTGCTATTACACTTCGGTCTCTCCACCCACTTTGGGATGCTTGTTCTTTAACATCTGCAGTTCGCAAGTATATAGGGATTGCATAACTTGAATATAATAAGACATTATTAAGGCTGCTTTCACACTATAAAAATCCATCCGTTACAAAATTCCATTAGAAAAGCCCTTTTAAACAGACGTTAAACAATCCCATTAAAGTCTATGGGATTTTTTAATTGTCCGTTATGACCCGTTCTAGTCCGTCATGAATAACGTCTACCCTCGGTGAAGTAAGTGCACAGGAGTAGTGGATAGTCTAAGTCTGAACAGTTACCTTTTTGAATAGGTGTGTCTGCTCCTCATTTTTTCTATTCTTTCCCAGCATTATCTAAATCGGGTGGATAGAAGTCTCTCCACCAGAAGAGAGTGCAGCGGCCACCTGTGAAATATTATATATGTGAAAACGCCTATTGATTTTGTGAGTGGTCTGTCTTGGCCACTCACAAGGTTTAAGTGAATAGCAGTTTTTTTCTTTTGGCTAATTGATATCAGTTTGAATAGTGAACCAGCAGTCGCCCCCAAAGTTTTTTTAGATGTCTTTCTAGCATATTAATGTAGTACTGTCTCTGCCTCTGACCTTTCTCATCAAGGGCAACTACATATGTGGTGGGTTCTAGGCGCTGTAAAATGGGGAAGGGACACTCTCAGGCAGCCTGCAACTTATTCTGCCTGATGTGGTTTAGAACCATTCACCCAGGGGTGTAGCTAGAAACCCCAGGGCCCCAGTGTGAAAAATTGCCCTGGGCCCCCCCCCCCCCCCATCACCACCACAACCCGATGACCCACTTCCCCAATTCCGGACGACCTCTCACTCAGCCGCACAAAGATATCAGTGACTACAGCACTGATGGGACACAGTCAGGAGAATACACAACAATATAAGCGACTGACCGGCAGGGCCAGACAGACAAAACATAGGCCCAGGCATTTAAGAATAAGCAGCCTATTTTTCTGGAATGGGTCCAACTGCTGGGACCCCCACCAATCACCTTGGTTCCAGTTGCTCTCCAGTTGTTATAAAGCTAAAACTTCCATCATGTCTGGAGAGCCTCAGGAATTATGGGAGTTGTAGTTTTGCAACAGCTGGAGAGCCACAGATTAGGGTACATTGTCACCTATGATCACTGCAGAACTAACAAGTGATTACAGCTGATGGGACAGTCAGGAGAAAACACAGTGATATCTGTGACCTAAGTGACGTCTTCTCTGTTGTCTTTTCTTTTCTTCTTCATCTGGTCCAGACGTCAGGACGTCTTCCAGCTCCATCTTCTCTGCAGAGTCTGACGCCTGGACATCATAGCTTCTCACTTTGTCAGTAGATTCTCATCCTCTGCATGAAGACAACAATCATTATTATTCTGCTAAATACTCTACCCCCTGAATATAATACTGCCACCCACTGCACCCCCTGAATATAAAACTACCATCCAGTGTACCTCCTGCATATAATACTGCCACCCACTGCACCCCCTGAATATAATACTGCCAAAAACTGTATCACCTGAATATAAAACTATCATCCACTGTACCCCCTGCATATAATACTGCCACCTACTGTACCCCCTGAATATAATACTGCCACCTACTGTACCCCCTAAATATAATACTGCCACCTACTGTACCCCCTAAATATAATACTGCCACACACTGTATCCCCTGAATATAATACTGCCACACACTGTACCCCCTGAATATAATACTGCCACTGACTGTACCCCTAAATATAATACTGCCACCTACTGTACCCCCTGAATATAATACTGCCACACACTATACCCCCTGAATATAATACTGCCACACACTGTATCTCCTGAATATAATACTGCCACCTACTGTACCCCCTGAATATAATACTTCCACACACTGTATCCCATGAATATAATACTGCCTTCTACTGTACCCCTGAATATAATACTGCCTCCTACTGTACCCCTGAATATAATATTGCCACCTACTGTACCCCTGAAAATAATACTGCCTCCTACTGTACCCCTGAATATAATATTGCCACCTACTGTATACCTGAATATAAAACTACCATCCACTACTGTACCCCCTGCATATAATACTGCCACCCACTGTACTCCCTGAATATAATACTGTCATCTACTGTACCCCCTGAATATAATACTGCCTCCTACTGTACCCCCTAAAAATAATACTTCCACCAACTGTACCCCCTGAATACTGCCTTCTACTGTACCCCCTAAATATAATACTGCCTCCTACTGTACCCCCTGAATATAATCAGGGCTCGAGTCCAGCAGGAACGCACAGGAACAGCGTTCCTTTGCTTTTTGCACAGGAGGAACGCCGCCCCTGTTACATTAGTCCTGCAGGACTGACCTCTGAATTATTCTTACCCTCCCTCGGTCTCCCTCGGTACTGCTAGATGCTGAGATATAGGACCTGTGATGATGTCACCGTCACATGTTGGGGGCGGAGCTTAGCTGTGGAGGAGAAGAGAGATTGTGGCTGAAGGACCTGTGTGATGCAGTGGAGGAGGCGGGGCTGAGCTGGAGGAGAGGTTACATGTCACATATCACTCCAGTAAGGTAATTACATGGAAGGAGGTTTGTTACAGTGTGTTATCCCAGTAGTAAGGTGATTACATGAAGAGGAGGTTTGTTACAGTGTGTCACCACAGTAGTAAGGAGATTACTTGAGGAGGAGGTTTGTTACAGTGTGTTACCCCAGTAGTAAGGAGATTACATGAGGAAGTTTGTTACAGTGTGTCACCCCAGTAGTAAGGAGATTACATGAGGAGGAGGTTTGTTACAGTGTGTCACCACGGTAGTAAGGAGATTACATGGGGAGGAGGTTTGTTACAGTGTGTCACCCCAGTAGTAAGGAGATTACATGAGGAGGAGGTTTGTTACAGTGTGTCACCCCAGTAGTAAGGTGATTACATGAGGAGGGGGTTTGTTACAGTGTGTCATCCCAGTAGTAAGGAGATTACATGAGGAGGAGGTTTGTTACAGTGTGTCACCCCAGTAGTAAGGAGATTACATGAGGAGGAGGTTTGTTACAGTGTGTCACCCCAGTAGTTAGGAGATTACATGAAGAGGAGGTTTGTTACAGTGTGTCACCCCAGTAGTAAGGAGATTACATGAGGAGGAGGTGTGTTACAGTGTGGCACCCTAGTAGTAAGGAGATTACATGAGGAGGAGGTTTGTTACAGTGTGTCACCCCTGTGGTAAGGAGATTACATGAGGAGGATGTTTGTTACTGTGTGTCACCCCAGTAGTAAGTAGATTACATGAGGAGGAAGTTTGTTACAGTGTGTCACCCTAGTAGTAAGGAGATTACATGAGGAGAAGGTTTGTTACAGTGTGTCACCCCAGTTCTAAGAAGATTACACAAGGTTTCTAACAGTGTGTTATTATGATGATAGGGATATAAGGAGGTTTTTGTTACATTGTATTATCAGAAAGATAACCCCTCAAGAACATTGGGTGAGAGATATAAAGACCTGTGCAGAGGAAAAGTGGAGCAGTTGCCCATAGCAACCAATCAGATCGCTGCTTTCATTTTCAGAGGCCTTTTAAAAAAAAAATTAAGAAGCGATTTGATCGGTTGCTATGGGCAACTGGTCAACTTATCCTCTGCACAGGTTTTAATAATCTCCCCCATTGGATGTAAATATACATCTTGGTGCCCTGGTACTTAAAGGGGTACTCCTCCCTTAGACATCTTATCCTCTATCCAAAGGATAGGGGATAAGATGTCTGATTGCGTGGGTCCCGCCGCTGGGGACCCCCGCGATCTCGGCTGTGGCACTCCACTGTCATCACTGCACAGAGCAAACTCACTCTGTACGTAATGACTGGCGATACAGGGGCTGGAGTATCGTGACTTCACGGCTTTGTTCTTTGTGATGTCACAGCCTGTCCCCTTAATTCAAGTCTATGGGAGGGGGCATGACGGCGGAACGTGACGTCGCGAGGGGGGGGGGGTTGTATTAGAAATCTAGGGTGAGTTCCCACACTTTTTTTTAACCAGGACTTAACCCCTGAATATAATACTGCCTTCTACTGTACCCCCTGAATATAATACTGCCAACTACTGTACCCCCTGAATATAATACTGCCTCCTACTGTACCCCCTGAATATAATACTGCCACCCACTGTACCCCCTGAATATAATACTGCCAACTACTGTACCCCCTGAATATAATACTGCCTCCTACTGTACCCCCTGAATATAATACTGCCACCCACTGTACCCCCTGAATATAATACTGCCACCCACTGTACCCCCTGAATATAATACTGCCAACTACTGTACCCCCTGAATATAATACTGCCTCCTACTGTACCCCCCTGAATATAATACTGTCACCCACTGTACCCCCTGAATATAATACTGCCTCCTACTGTACCCCCTGAATATAATACTGCCACATACAGTACATACACACATCATTCATACAGTACATACATACACATACATAATAAATGCATACACATCATACACACACGTATCATACATACACCCGTTGCCTCCAGATCCCCCCCCCACAGAATACATCTCCACACATCATACATACATCTTGTTTACACACATCATACATACATCTTGTTTACACACATTCATACATCATACATACAGTACATACACATCATTCATACATCATACATACAGTACATACACACATCATACGTGCACACACATCAGCAAAATCTACTGAAGCAAATATGCAGCAAATATACGCTCACGTGAGCGCACCCTTAGGGTAGGGTCACATGTAACAGATCAATAGTGTATGTTACTCTGCTGATCCGTCAATGACTTGACCCTATAGTGTGCCTCCAGCTGTTTTCCTCCATGTCCTGCTTGCAGCAGCAATCTGCCACTACACAATGTCTCAGAGTCTGCATGTGCCCACGGTGACACGGGGAAAACAGCAGGAGGCACTCTATAGGCACTCTATAGAGTCAAGTCATCGGTGGATCCGCAGACATGTAACCCTACCCTAATGTTAATCTGTACAGGATGATTTATGATAAGAGAGGTTTCCACAATATATCATTTTTTTCTCTAACTTAAAGGAGTACTCCAGGATGCAAAAATGTTCAGACGGCTGGCAGTAAAATAATAAATATATATATGCACCAGGGAGCGGCCTCTGCCGCAATCCTTTTCCTGGTTGCCGGTGGTCGGTGAGTCACACTGCCGCTCAACCTATGTCTGGCCGAGGCAGGACTTCACTGCGTATGGTGATTGTCAGTATGCCTCACCAACCACCGGCAAACAGGAAAAGGATCGCGGCGGAGGCCGCTCCCCTGGAGGCACCAGGGGAGCGACAGCAGGTATGTATATTTATTATTTTACTGCCGGCAGTCTGAATGAAAATTTTTGCATCCCGGAGTACTCCTTTAAGATATTTACTGTAAGTCAGTGTTTTCCAACCATGGCACCTCCAGCTGTTGCAAAACTACAACTCCCAGCATGCCCGGACAGCCTTTGGCTGTCCAGCCATGCTGAGAGTTGTAGTTTTACAACAGCTGGAGGCACCATGGTTGGAAAACACTGGCTTCTAAGATCAGAGGATGTCACTATGCGCAACTTCTATGAAGTGAGCGCAGGAGTTCCTGCGCTAACTTCATAGCCATGCCGTAAATGAACGGTACTTCATGCCCCTTTTCTAACCCCCGTCCTCCTCCATGCTCCTTTTTTCCACCTCCCTGTCCTCCTCCATGCTCCTTTTCCCAACACCCTGCCCTCTTCCATGCTCCTTTTTCGGGGGGGTATTGGAAAAGGAGGTCAGAGGGGGCTTATTCATGCTCCTCCCCCCAACCCCCCCCCCCCCCACCACCCCCTGTCTGTCTTCCACCATGTTCCTTTTCCAACTCCCCCCCCATCTGTCCTCCATGTTCCTTTCCCCTCTCCCCTCTGTCATAATCCATGCCAGTGTTTCCCAACCAGGGTGCCTCCAGCTGTGGCCAAACTATAACTCCAGCATGCCCAGACAGCCTTTGGCGTTCCAGGCACGCTGGGAGTTGTAGTTTGACCACAGCTGAAGGCACCCTGGTTGGGAAACACTGCTCCATGCTCTTCTAGCCAGCAAACCCTCCCCCGCCACTCTCACCTCTGACCCTCCGTCATTGTTTTCCAGCCTCGTCCACCTCCTCACATTGCAGGGAGGAGGCAGCATCTCTAGGTGGCGGCGGGATGTCCTCGTCCTCCTGCGCAGCTGGGGCAGGGACCGTGACGTCAGGTACGTGCTTCGGATGTCTGCTGCTCTTAAAGTGGCAGTGTCCCTTCCCCAGCCGACGTTACTTGGGGCCGGGGGACCGGACTAAATGAGACCCCCCTTCAGCACCACCAGAGAAGGGGGTCTCCTGGGGAGCAGAACTTCCAGGGAGGTTTTCTTTTTTGTAGATATGGCAAGGGGGCGTAGGGGCCCGGTCGCCATGGCGACCGTTGCGACCTCTATAGCTGCGCCACTGTTCTGCCCCGCTTCATAGACCTGGTCCCTTGCATTGCGATCATACCAGTGCTTCTGCCTGCGCTGTTCTGCTGCGAGGTTGTCATGTACCAGCCCAGACAATGCCTGCATCATGTCCTTGAACTTCAGAACATACTCCACCACAGAAGTCTCAGGGGCATGTAGCCCCCCTTCCTATTCCCCCCTAACTAAGTCTATGCAACCATAGAATAATTAAAAGGGAAAGAAACCTGTAGACTCTTAGGGTACCTCCCTGTAAGCGAATAACAGATGGGGTAAATACTTTTCCCAGTCTCTGCCCTCTGATTCTACAAAGGTTTTTAGCATTTGTTTTAAGATCCCATTGAACCTCTCGCAGAGACCATTTGTTTGGGGGTGGTATAGGCTTGCTACCAAGTGCTGTACATTCACCTTTTTATAGAGACTTTGCATGAGATTGGACATGAACTGTGTGCCCTGATCAGTGAGCATTTCTCTGGGGAACCCCACCCTGCAGAATATACTTATCAGTGCATCTGCCACCTTATCTGCCCAGAAGGAGGATAAGGCAACAGCCTCAGGGTACCTGGTTGCATAATCTACCACAGTAAGAATAAATTGTTTCCCTGTGCTGCTGGGTATAGCTAGAGGCCCCACAATATCCACTGCCACTCGTTCAAAAGGTACAGATATGACTGGTAGGGGCACTATGATAACATCCCCAGACTTGCCCACCCTTTGGCAGACACAACAGGATCTACAGTAATTTGCAACAGCAGGTTGTCTCATGGGCTAACCTCAGCAGCTCCTTCCTGTACTGCCTAGAAACTACTAACTGCCTGTCTATCTCCTGGGGCCCTAGCATACCTTTGGAAAGGGACTCCCAGTACAAGATATTGTTTTCCCAATATAACCGATGCCCATCTGTTTCAGAACCTGGCTGTTCAGCACGTTGTCTCAGCCCTTCAAGGGAAGGGTCACTGCGCAGAGCTTCCCGGAAATGCTCATTGCCCTCCCCCATCTCGTGGCATCAGGGAGCACATTTCCCTCAGGTGAACTAGCATCTCCACCTTCCTCTCCTCTGGCTTGCAAGTTACACAGCTTGCACCTTTCATCACCATCCTCCCTTCTGTTTACAGCTGCAGCCCTGGCACGCTGGTGACGTGTTACCACTGCCACCATTGGTATGCCTCCCTGGGGTTTACCTTCTCCCCCTCAGTCCCAGACATAACAATGTTACAGGCATCATACACAGGCCCATCACTCCTTCCCTCCTCCTCAGCCATCTTAGGCTCACAGGATTGGGACATATCACTCACTGTTGGTCCCTCATCCTTACATGTCACCAGTATGCAACGCAGAACATAGAAGCGTTTCTAGCCCGTACTGGGCTCTTCTTCAGGCAATAATAAGTAACATATAGACACCGTACATATATAAAAGACAATAGTGCTTCAGTTCCGGGTCCGGTGTGACGCAAGGCGAACTGGAACCAAAGCACATATAAAAACAACTAAATAAATAAAACTAATAAATTTCAAATTAGTCTGATAAAACAACCATAGGATCGACATTGAAATCCAATAAAAGACATAGAGATATTTACCAGGAGGGATGCAAGCGTAACACTGTCACGTCAAAAACAGCTGAGGGTCAAATGATAAGTACCGCTGCGTCAGTAGCGCATACACAGAAGTAAAGTTAGAAAATGTATTGGGCTAGGTAAAGAAAGTGCGCAAGCGCAGGACTAGAATGCGAAAAAGCAATAGGAAAAAAGATCATCAGGGAATATGAGGAGAAAGATTAGGCCGAGTGTGCAATCAGGACCAAGGGGACTGATGTAGAAGAAGAGCGGCATATCCAAAGGTAATGTAAATGTCAGTTATATGATTACTTCTTTCACTTCATTTAAACCCTGGGGTGATAAAGTTCGCAACTTGAATATCCAATACATCCCTAACTTCTTTAATTGCTCAAACCGATTATTAACTGTAATAGGTACAGAATCAATAGGTATGATGGTAATATGAGGCTCTGTCCCTGGATGTGCAAGAGTAGTGTGTTTTGATACTCCATGTAACAGAAACTTTCTCTTAATATTGAACCTGTGCTGATTGAGTCTTAAATGTAAAGGTCTAGTAGTACGGCCTATACATTGAATAGAGCAATGAGAACATTCAATCAAGTAAATTACATGATCTGTATTGCAGGTAAGGTGATGTTTTATAATGAAGGTCTCACACTTGCGATTTGCGCCTATTCCGGGTCATATTTGTCTATGGCGACCCTGTGGGGTGTCACCCCTCCTATACCTGCTATTGGTCATCAAAAGCGATGACCAATAGCAGATCGGGGGCGGCGGGGTTAACTTTCTTTTTCCCCGTTCTGCCCACCCACAATAGGCGGGGCAGGATGGGGAAACTGTTAGGGACCGGGCGCCGAAGTCCACTTACCCATCGGTGGAGGCTGCGGGACGCGATCGGCTACGGTGATCGCGCGGGCGGCATGTCGTGCGGCAGAAGAGGACGGCTCCCTGGATCCTACTGAAGCCGGGTAGTTGCCTAGCAACATCTGAAGGGCTACAGTTTGAGACCACTATACAGTGGTCTCTACACTGTAGCCCTCCAGATGTTGCAAAACTACAACTCCCAGCATGCCCAGACAGCTGTTTGGGCATGCCGGGATTTGCAGTTTTGCAACAGCTGGAGATCTACAGTTTAGAGACCACTGCACAGTGATCTATATACTGTAGCACTCTAGATCTTGCAAAACTACAACTCCTAGCATGCCCACACAGCTGTTTGCTGTCTGGGCATGCTGGGATTTGTAGTTTTGCAACATCTGGAGGTCCACAGTTTGGAGATCACTGTGCAGTGATCTCTAACTGTAGCCCTCCAGATGTTACAAAACTGCAAAACCCAGCATGCACAGACAGCAAACAGCTGTCTCGGCATGCTGGGAGTTGTAGTTGCGTACTTCCAGCTGTTGCATAACTACATCTCCCAGCATCAGAACATGCTGGGAGTTGTAGTTTTGCAACAGCTATGCGCACACTAGTTGGAAAATAATGAGTTAGTTAACAGAACCTAACTGAAGGTTTTCCAACCAGTGTGCCTCCAGCTGTTGCAAAAGTACAACTCCCAGCATGCACAGTCTGTAAGTACATGCTGGGAGTTATAGTTTTGAAACAGCTGGAGGTTTGCCGCCCCATGTGAACGTACAGGGTACATTGACACAGGCAGGTTTACAGTAAGTTTCCTGCTTCAAGTATGAGCTGCGGCAAATTTTTCGCCGCGGCGCAAATTTCTAGCGGGAAGCTCACTGTAAACCTCTGCCAGTGCGAATGTACCCTAAAAACACTACACTACACTAACACATAATAAAGGGTAAAACACTACATATTACACCCCTTACACTGTCCCCCCCCCCCCAAAAAATGAAAAATGTATTGTACGGCAGTGTTTCCAAAACGGAGCCTCCAGCTGTTGCAAAACAACAACTCCCAGCATTTCCGGACAGCCACTGACTGTCCAGGCATGCTGGGAATTTAGCAACAGCTGAAGGCACTCCGTTAGGGGTATTCTATGCCAGTGATTCCCAATGTCCACCCCTATTCAATCCCTAATTTAGTCCTCAAATGCGCATGGTGCTCTCTCTATTTTCGGAGCCCTGTCGTATTTCAAGGAAACGGTTTAGGGCCACATATGGGGTATTTCCGTACTATGGAGAAATTGCACTAAAAATTTTGTGGGGCTTTTTCTCCTTTTATCCCTTATGAAAAGGAAAAGTTGGGGGCTACACCAGCCTGTTAGTGTAAAAAAAAAAAAAAAAAAAAATTACACTAACATGCTGGTGTTGCCCCATACTTTTTATTTTCACAAGTGTTAAAAGGGAAAAAAGACCCCCAAAATTTGTAACACAATTTCCCCTGAGTACGGAAATACCCCATATGTGGGCGTAAAATGCTCTGCGGGCGCATAACAAGGCTCAGGAGTGAGAGCGCACTATATACATTTGAGGCCTAAATTGTTGATTTGCACAGGGGTGGCTGATTTTACAGCAGTTCTGACATAAACGCAAAAAAAGAAATACCCACATGTGACCCCATTTTGAAAACTACTCCCCTTAACACCCCACAGGTGCTTAATGAAAATTCTTCAAAGTTGGATGGAAAAGTGAAAAGAAATTTTTTTTTCACTAAAATGCTAGTGTTACCCTAAATTTTTCATTTTCACAAGAGAAAATAGGAAAAAAGCCCCACAAAATCTGTAGCCCCATTTCTTCTGAGTTAGAACATACCCCATATGTGGATGTGAAGTGCTCTGCTGGTGCACTACAATGCTCAGAAGAGATGGAGCACCATTGGGATTTTGAAGAGAAAATGTAGGCCACATTTCCGTAATTGAAGGCCACGTGTGTTTACAAAGCCCCCATAGTGCCATAACAATGGACCCCCCCACATGTGACCCCATTTTGGAAACTACACCCCTCATGTAATGTAATATGGGGTACAGTGAACATTTACGCCCCACAGGTGTCTGACAGATTTTTGGAACAGTGGTCCGGGAAAATGAAAATTTAATTTTTCATTTGCACAGCCCACTGTTCCAAAGATCTGTCAAACGCCAGTGGGGTGTAAATACTCACTGCACCCCTTATTAAATTCTGTGAGGGTTGTAGTTTCCAAAATGGGGTAGCATGTAGGGGGTCCACTGTTCTGGCTTTGTAAACACACGTGGCCTTCAATTTGGGACAAATTTTCTCTTCAAAATCCCAATGTGCTCCTTCTCTTCTGAGCATTGTAGTGCGCCAGCAGAGCACTTTATATCCACATATGGGGTATGTTCTTACTCAGAAGAAATGGGGTTACACATTTTTGGGAGCTTTTTTCCTATTTTCCCCTGTGAAAATGAATAATCTAGGGTAACACCAGCATTTTATTGAAAAAATTAATTTTTTCATTTTTCCATCCAACTTTGAAGAATTTTCATTAAACACCTGTTTAAACGCACATGGCCCCCAACTTCTATACCAACCAAATTCTGTTTCCAAAAGCTCAATGGCGCTCCTCCTCTTCTGAGCATTGTAGTGCACCAGCAGAGCACTTGATGTTCACACATTGTGTATTTCCATACTCAGAAGAAATGGGGTTACAAATTTGGGGGGTCATTTTCTCCTATAACCCCTTGTAAAAATGTAACATTTGGGGAAAAACCAAAATTTTGGTGAAAAAAAATGTATTTTTTTTCATTTACACATCCGATTTTTTTTTTTCCTGCTTTTCTGGCAGCACAGGGGCTTCCTAAATACAACATGCCCTCCAAAAACCATTTCTGCAAAATCTGCTTTTCAAAAGCCAAATGGAACTCCTCCTCTTCTGAGCATTGTAGTGCGCCAGCAGAGCACTTGATGTCCACACATGGGCTATTTCCATACTCAGAAGAGATGGGGTTACAAATTTTGGGGGGCATTTTGTCCTATTATCCCTTGCAAAAATTTTACATTTGAGGGAAAACCAGCATTTTAGTGGAAAAAAAATAAAATCATTTACACATCCCACTTTAACGAAAAGTCGTCAAACACCTGTGGGGTGTTAAGGCTCACTGGACCCCTTGTTACGTGCCTTGAGGGGTGTAGTTTACAAAATAGTATGCCATTTGTTTGTTTTTTTGCTGTTCTGGCACCATAGGGGCTTCCTAAAACTCACTCTCCAAAATCCCACTGTCGCTCCTTCCCTTCTGAGCCCTCTACTGCGCCCGCCGAACACTTGACATACACATATGAGGTATTTCCTTACTCAAGAGAAATTGGGTTACACATTTTAGGAAGATTTCTCTCCTTTTACCCCTTGTAAAAATTCAATAACTGGGTCTACAAGAATATTCCAGTGTAAAAAATTAAGATTTAGAATTTTCTCCTTCAATTTGCTGCTATTCCTGTGAAACACCTAAAGGGTTAACAAACCTTTTGAATGTCATTTTGAATACTTTGAAGGGTGCAGTTTTTATAATGGGTCGCTTATGGGATATTTCTAATATGAAAGCCCTTCAAATTCACTTCTAAACTGAACTGGTCCCTGAAAAATTTCGATTTTGAAAATGTTGTGAAAAATTGGAAAATTGCTGCTATACTTTGAAGCCCTCTGATGTCTTACAAAAGTAAAAACATGTTAACTTTATGATGGAAACATAAAGTAGACATATTGTATATGTGAATCAATATATAATTTATTTAGAATATTCATTTTCCTTATTAGCAGAGAGCTTCAAAGTTAAAAAAAAAATGCTACATTTTCAATTTTTTCATCAAATTTTGGAATTTTTCACCAAGAAATGATGCAAGTATCGACAAAATTTTACCACTAACATAAAGTAGAATATGTCACGAAAAAACAATCTCGGAATCAGAATGAAAGGTAAAAGCATCCCAGAGTTATTAATGCTTAAAGTGACAGTGGTCAGATGTTCAAAAAATGGCCGGGTCCTTCAGTGAAAATTGGCTGGGTCCTTAAGGGGTTCAATTCCGTACAATTGTGATGAATCTGAGTGCAGCAAAGACATCTGGATTTTCTGCACTTGAAACTACCATTTTTCAGGGATGACCCAAAAAGGGTTGTGGGATGTTTCTTCACTTGTCTTCTTACCTCGTGATGCTGATCTACGATATGTACATCTGGGCTGTGCAGGCCAGATGCTGGCTATTATTGGCAACAGCCGGGGGGCTGCAGAGTATGGAGCGGGCAGGAGTCTGGAGCCCACTCCATACACCCCTCTGAGCGCCGCATGTTGGCTATTATCGGCTGTGTGAAACTTGCGCCCCGTGCAGACGTGCGACCGCTCCTCCCCTCAGCTCTCCGAAGCTATTGCTGGGGGGAGCGAAGGCAGAGGATGCAGGTCTGCATGGGGAGAAAGAAGCCATGCCGCCTCATCTCCCCCTCGTACGTCTGCAGAGCAGGGGAGAGACAGCTTCTCATCTCCCCCTGCTCTGCTTCAGAGGACGCTCTGCAGTCTGTATGGAGCGGGCACGAGTCCGGAGCTTGCTCTATACAGACTGCAGAGCGCCGCAGCGCTTGTCAGGCCCGGCCCTGCTTGCCCAAAGCCGGGCTAAGGGCTGGATGAATTCAACTTTTATTGGATTTCAATGTCGATCCTATGGTTGTTTTATCCGACTAATTTTAAATTTATTAGTTTTATTTATTTAGTTGTTTTTATATGTGCTTTGATTCCGGTTCGCCTTCCATCACACCGGACCCGAAAGTGAAGCACTATTGTCTTTTATATATGTATGGTGTCTGTATGTTACTTATTATGCCTGAAGAAGAGTATGGGCTAGAAACGCTTCTATGTTCTGCATCCTGTTTCCAATAAATCATACTTTTACATAAGAATTCAAGAGGTTCGAACTCCTTCAGATGTTCCACTTTTATGTGATCAAGCATTATCCGAATGTTCATTTATGCATTGGATCTCCTAGTCAAAGCTCCAGAGGAACCAGAACGCTGCAACCTTTATACCAGCGACACTAGGTGTTATGCTCTTAGCATAACACCCCAAGGTAAGGGTCCACCCTGCTGGCCCGGTTTTCTTTTCTCATATATATTACAACATACTCCTGGTTTACCCGCACGAGGTGCGCTCCGGTTTTTCTCTTTTTGTGTATTTACCACATGTCACCAGGGGCACACCAAGCCCTCCCCCCCAGCCCATCTCCACTAGGTTTTGGCATTGGTAATTCATTGTCATCACATTTTACAAGACACCCCATTTCACTTTTGGAAAACATGACTAGTTCAGTCCCAGGTAATCCCCTGCACTCCCTCTCAGTTATTACATTTCACAGTGTCTCCCAAAGTCTTGCACAGTACCTCAGAACGAAGCGGGCTCTCTCCTAGCCCATCTAGTGTTCTCCGGAGCATAATGACAGAGCATCCGACCCAAATCATTCCCAAGCAGAACATTAACAGTGATGTCCTCAGAGACCTCCACCTCCCGCAAACCTTTGCCTGTACCCCAATCCAGGTACACACAAACCATGGGCACAGCTGGTCGCACACCTCCAATTCCTTTTAAAGCCATGGTTCTTCCAGGGATGATGTCCTCTGTATCCACCACTTCAGGCTGCACCAAGGTAAATGAGGCTCCAGAATCTTGTAAACCCACTGTCACCCGGTCACCCACAGTTACAATCTGTAGGTTACCCCCTCCTTTCTCCACTGCTCTGGACACGAGAAGAATGGCTTTATGTCCTCCAACTGCCGGTGGAGAATTCTTATTGTTGGGGCAAGTGCCATTCAGGTGCCCAATCTTATTGCATCTGTAATATTGGCGGGTGTCCCCCTGACCCAATGTGGCTCCTGTTGCTTTTGGTGATGATGGCAAGAATTTCCCAGCTGGTTGTGTGGTTCCCCTCCAGGTACTTGGTCCAGCTTGTGCAGATCCACGCTTTGCTGCTGGCGCCCAGTTATTGGCAAAGTCATCTCCTAGTTCTGCTGCTGTCTTGGGCTTGAGGTCCAAAATCCACTCTCTGGCTTCAATGCTCCGTGTTTGGAGAAAGTGATCCAGGACCATCAAGTCCTCCAGGGCCTCATAAGTAGTCACTTGTAGGCCCCCAGTCCATTGCCTGAATGCAGTCCTTAGCTGACCAGCATGTTCTGCGGCACTTTGTTGCAAAGTCCGAAATATTTTCCGATAAGCCTCTGGAATTAGATTAAAACTTTTTTGCAGGGCATAATTTATTGCCTCATAGTCCTGGCCACTTTCAGAGGGAAGAGAAGCAAACCTATCCAGAGCTTTCCCTCACAACTGTGGGGTTAGATATCTTCCCCACTTTTCCCTTAGGTAGATGGAACTGCCGGCAAACCTTTTCAAATCCCCTCAGGAACACATCCAGATCACCATCTTTCTCCAACATGGGAAAATGTTCCAAGCAAGGTTTGTGGTCTCCTTGAACCTGCACATCACTGCGTGCAGATAAAGCATCCTCTCTCAGCCTCAGAACCTCCAGTTCATGTCTCCACTGGGCCTCTCTTTCTGCTGCTCTTTCTGCCGCCTCTCTCTCTCTCTGCAGCTTGAGCCTCTCTCTCTGCAGTTTGGTACTGGAGAAGCAGTTGGAGTTTCATATTAGCATCCACATTCCCAAGGTGTTGTAAGGCAATCCACATATAAGAGTCCAAGGCCTCATGTGGAGTACTGTCCTGATAGGGAGTAATATTGCTGTGTTCCCCAGGAGATATCAGTCCCTGGATGGCAGTTCCAGCTGTAGGACTTTGTCTCATGTCACTCAGCGCTGCTGCACGGGCATCAAACTCCACAACATCAGCAATAAGTTATTCCTCGTTCTTTCCTGAGGTAGGGATCTCCTTTTCTTGGCACATTAGCTCCAGTGCAGGCTTGGATTGCTTGCGATATGCCTCCATATTTCCGAGATGAGACAGAGGAGGTAAAACAAGAGAGGGGGAGGGCAGAACTGTCTTGCACTCTTTTTGTATGTCTTTTAAACCAGCACTGAGCTCTGTCTTTGGAATTTACACACAAGAATATGTATGCAATTTATTTTAGTGCTAAGATTTCCTTACAAGTAAAATCCAGCAAGCACTAAAAATCTCTAAATATATCCCGACGCCGCCACCAGTTGTCACTATCACACCCTATTGGTCCAGCCAAGACGCTAGATGTGCTATGATGTGTGATGGTTCAAGGGTTAAAGCCACCAGTCCTCTGGGTATCCACCAGCTGTCCCAGCAAGTCACCAAATTAACCCTTTGATAAACGTGTTTCACCAGAGCTTCCTTCAGAAAAGTGAGCTCTTATGTTTAGAGATCAAAGACCAGAGCTGAATAATTAAACATTTAATCTGAAAAAAAGGTATCACAGTGCTACGTATAAAATAAACAAATGGCATACAGGTACAAAAATATATAAAAGAGTTCAGCAACACAAGTTCAGAAAACAAAAATAAAAAAGTCCTTAGAGCATAATGGTATAGCAGTCCTTGTGAGTGAATCTCTAGCTATTGCTTAGGGTCTTTGTCCAGCTTTTTGCCACAGGCTTGAACAAAGGTTTGTCTAGCATCTGAGTTTTATAGTGGATTTTTAGGAGGGAAAACTCCATTCCCACCCCCCACCCCCACTCCTTTCTGATTCCAAAACAGCAGTTTGCTGTCTGGGCATGCTGGGATTTGTCTTTTTGCAACATCTGGAGGGCCACAGTTTGGAGATCACTGTGCGGTGGTTTCTAAACCGTGGCCCTCTAAATCTTGCAAAACTACAACTCCCAGCATGCACAAACAGCAAACAGCTGTCTCGCCATGCTGGGAGTTGTAGTTGCGTACCTCCAACTGTTGTATAACTACATCTCCCAGCTTGCCCTTCGGTGATCAGTACATGCTGGGAGTTGTAGTTTTGCAACAGCTGGAGGAACACTGGTTGGAAAATAGGTAACAGAACCTAACTGAAGGTTTTCCAACCAGTGTGCCTTCAGCTGTTGCAAAAGTACAACTCCCAGCATGCACGTTCTGTCAGTGCATGCTGGGAGTTGTAGTTATAAACAGCTGGAGGTTTGCCCCCACCAATGTGAATGTACAGGGTATACGGGCGGGTTTACAGTGAATTTCCAGCTTCAAGTATGAGCTGCAGCAAATTTTCCGCTGCAGCGCAAACTCCTAGCGGGAAACTCACCGTAACCTGCCCGTGTGAATGTACCCCAAAAACACTACACTAACACAAAATAAATCATTAAACACTACATATACACCCCCTTACACTGTCTCACCAATACAAATGAAAAACCTATCATACGGCAGTGTTTCCAAAACAGAGCCTCCAGCTGTTGCAAAAGAACAACTCCCAGCATTTCCGGACAGCAACTATGTCCAGACATGCTGACAGTTTAGCCACAGCTGGAGGCCCCCTGTTTTGTAATCACTGGTGTAGAATACCCCCTATGTCCACCCTTATGCAATCCCTAAATTAGCCCTCAAGTGCGCATGGCGCTCTCTCACTTTGGAGTCCTGTCGTATTTCAAGGAAAAAGTTTAGGGCCACATATGGGGTGTTTCCGTACTCAGGAGCAATTGCGTTACAAATTTTGAGGGGCTTTTTCTCCTTTTACCCCTTGTGAAAAGGAAAAGTTGGGGGTCTACACCAGCCTGTTAGTGTAAAAAAAAAAATTTTTTTAAATGTACACTAACATGCTGTTGTTGCCCCATACTTTTTATTTTTACAAGAA
This sequence comes from Hyla sarda, assembly GCF_029499605.1. Lineage (NCBI taxonomy): Eukaryota > Metazoa > Chordata > Amphibia > Anura > Hylidae > Hyla > Hyla sarda. Next base: position 65,321,314 of record NC_079197.1, on the reverse strand, counting down.
GTAATAGGAAAAAAAGACCCCCAAAATTTATAACCCAATTTCTCCTGAATACTGAAATACCCCATATGTAGAAGGAAAATGTTCTGCGGATGCACAACAAGGCTCAGGAGTGAGAGCACGCACTATGTACATTTGAAGCCTAAATTGGTGATTTGCATAGGGGTGGCTGATTTTGCAGTGGTTCTGACATAAACGCTAAAAAATGAATACCAATGTGTGACCACATTTTGGAAACTACACCCCTCACTGAACATAACAAGGGGTATAGTGAGCCTTAACACCCCACAGGTGTTTGACAAATTTTCGTTAAAGTTGGATGGGAAAATGAAGAAAAACATATTTTTTTAACTAAAATACTGGTGTTACCCTAAATTTTTCACTTTCACAAGAGAAAAAAAGGAAAAAAAAGCCCCCCAAAATTTGTAACCCCATTTCTTCTGAGTAAGAACATACCTCATATGTGGATGTAAAGTGCTCTGCTGGCGCACTTGGGCTTTTGGAGAGAAAATGTGTCCGGAATTGAAGGCCACGTGTGTATACAAAGCCCCCATAGTGCCAGAACAATGGACCCCCCCCCACATGTGACCCCATTTTGGAAACTACACCTCCCATGTAATGCAATAAGGGGTACAGTAAGCATTTACGCCCCACATGTGTCTGACAGATTTTTGGAACAATGGTCCGTGAAAATGAAAAATCGAATTTTTCATTTGCACAGCCCACTGTTCCAAAGATCTGTCAAATGCCAGTGGGGTGTAAATGCTCACTGCACCCCTTATTAAATTATATGAGGGGTGTAGATTCCAAAATGGGGTCACTGTGCGGGGGTCAACAGTTCTGGCACCCGATTTCTATTCCAACCAAATTCTCTCTCCAAAAGCTGTTCTCCAAAAGCCCTTGTTACGTTCCTTGAGGGGTGTAGTTTCCAAAATAGTATGCCATGTGTTTTTTTTTTTTTTTTTTTGCTGTTCTGGCACCATAGGGGCTTCCTAAATGTGACATGCCCCCCAAAAACCATTTCGGAAAAACTCACTCTCCAAAATCCCATTGTTGCTCCTTCCCTTCTGAGCCCTCTAGTGTACCCACAGGTCACATGACATACACATTAGTTATGAGCGGCATAGGCCATATTCAAATTCACAATATTTCTCGAATATATGGACGAATATTCATCATATATTCGCAAAATTCGCATATTACTTGTATTTGTTTTTTATGCACATATGTGAAAATGTATGTGCATATGGGAAAATGTATACGCATATGCGCAAATATACACAATTATCGAGCCCTCCCTTTAATGCTATAGGAAACTAATGGGCTAGTACATTAACTCTGTGATTTTTTGCCTGTTGAAACCAATAGGCCCATTGTGGTCTATGGGGATCTCACGGTATGTAAAACTGTAAGATAAGCAGGAGGGTCCTGGCAGTACAGTGGATGGGAGACCCTGGTGGTGGTTCTTGTTACAGTGTTGTGGTTAAACTTTACTGGTGATTGACAAATATAGGTGAATTGGTAATTAAGAAAGCCTTTGAACCATGGAAACTAGGTCAATTGGCAATTAACCGAGTCTTTGAACCGTGAGAAGTAGGTTAAGGGGGTACCAAATATGGGTATTGGTGTTAAGTGAAACTGGATGTAATGTGTAAGGCTGGGAATGAATGGGAGGTTAAGGAACATAGGGGGAGACTTGTCAAAACCTGTGCAAAGGAAAAGTTGTCCAGTTTCCCATAGCAACCAATCAGATCGCTTCTTTCATTTTGCAGAGGCCTTGTGAAAAATGAAAGAATCGATCTGATTGGTTGCTATGGGCTACTCAGCTGTTTTTCCGGCCATTACTGGCGGGTCCTGCCGTGTATGACGCGAGCCCTGCTCTGATGCTCACAGTCAAACACAGGAGTCCAAGGACAGTATTCTAGCACCTATCACAGTGGTCTTCAACCTGCGGATCTCCAGATGTTGCAAAACTACAACTCTCAGCATGCTGGGAGTTGTAGTTTTGCAACATCTGGAGGTCCATAGGTTGAAGACCACCTATCACATTATCCACCACAAGAAACTGCAGGGAGCTGCTGCTGGGAGGAATCTTATATAGTGAAGGGGTGGGATACTTTCCTATAATGGTTACTATGGATGTTGCTAACCTCTGACAGCTGTATCTGCATAATTCTCATTGGCCCACAAGCTTCGCGAATATGCAAATATTCACGCACCAGTCTCACACAGTAGTATTAGAGCCTTCTTTGGACCAAACACAAGCTGGAAACAGAGAGGGATTATCAGTGATCACTGTGATGTGTACTGTTAATTGCAAATATATAGTGCTATATTCGCAATATACGCAAATATTCGATATTCGCGATAAAAATTATCATTGCGAATATTCGCGAGCAACACTAATACACGTATGAGATATTTCCTTACTCCAGAGAAATTGGGTTACAAATTTTATGGTGATTTCTCTCCTTTTACCCCTTGTAAAAATTCAAAAACTGGGTCTAAAAGAACATGCGAGTGTAAAAAATTAAGACTTTTAATTTTATCCTTCACTTCGCTGCTATTTCTGTGAAACACTAACACACTTACTGAATGTAATTTTGAATACTTTGAGGGGTGCAGTTTTTAAAATGGGGTCATTGAGGTTTTTTTTATATGAAGGCCCCTCAAATCCATTTCAAAACTGAACTAGTCCCTGAAAAATTCAGATTTTGAAAATTTTGTGAAAAATTGGAAAATTGCTGCTGAACTTTGAAGCCCTCTGATGTCTTCAAAAAGTAGAAACATACCATGTGTGACGGTTTTCTCACAATTCTTCTGTGATTTTCACCCCACTATTTATTTTTAACAGCATACAAAATTACTGTTGTCTCGGATTTTTCCCAGCTTGCAATGCGGACGAGACCTGACTCACTAGTCAGCTGATGACAGTGAGCCTGACTGCTTCAATGGGTGGAGCGATCGCTTGGTGGGAGAGAGATCAACTGCAACTAATGCAACAACTGTAGGCACCCTGATTGAAAACCACAGGTCTTTTGTTTCAATGGGTGGGGTGGCTGATGTGTGCGAGGGAGGAAAATTGAATTGTGGGATTTGTAGTCAAAAAAAGAAAAGTCAAACAGGAAATACAAGTTCACAAAAAGCTAGCCACAGTGTTATGGTAATCTCATGACATAGCCATTTAGCCCCAAGACAAGCGCAGATCCTTCCTAAGCCTGTCCATTACTGTCTGCCAGGTACGTACTAAAATCACCTTATGGTCAATAACCCCTTTAAGGTGAAAATGAGCTGCGTCCTTCTGTTCTCTCCGGGCACGGCGCCCCTCGTCTTATTGCTTACATACTGGAAAAACACAATGGAGATTGTAGCGGCATGAAGTTTGCCGGACTCCAAGTGGTTAATCCACCTTGCAACGGAGGAGACAGACACACTAGTCTCTTGCAGTGCGAGGCACTGCAAGATTGATTATAAAATTAGGAACATTGGGATTTAAGGACAGGAATGATTTTAGTTCATTTTTATAATGTTTTTTTCTGTGTTTGAGGCAAGAGGTGATTTTGGGCTGAAAGCTTTAAATAATGTTAAAGGGGTATTCCAGGAATTATTTTTTATTTGGCTGTGCTGTAAAGTTAGTGTAGTTCATAATATATTGTCTGTACCTGTGTGCTCTCACAATTCTTCTGTGATTTTCACCCCAATATTTAATTTTAACAGCATGCAAAATGACTGTTGTCAGCTGATTACAGGGAGCCTTTCTGTTTCAATGGGTGGAGCGACCACTGGGTGGGAGAGAGATCAATCTGCAACTAATTGTATTTTTGTAACAGCTGTAGGCACCCTGATTGGAAAATGTAGGTATTTTGAATGGATGCAGCTCATTTATGTTTCAATGAGTGGGGTGGCTGATGTGTGGGAGGGAGGAAAATGGAATTATGGGATTTGTAGAAGGAAAATCTAACAGGAAATACCAGTTCACAAAAAGCTAGCCACAGTGTTATGGTAATCTCACAACATAGCCATTTAGCCCCAAGACAAGCACAGATCCTTCCTAAGCATGTCCATTACTGTCTGACAGGTACGTACTAAAATCACCTTATGGTGGATAACCCACTTTAAAAACATTTCCTACAATCAGTAAAAAAAAAAAAAAAAAGCAAGTTTACATCAGTTCTGCATGCCAGAGAAAGATTTTTTTTGTGAAGTGGTGAGTCTGGACTGTAAGCTTGAAAACATTTTGGACACCTTTTTTGTACAATCAATTTTGAAAAATGCTAAACTTTTAACACGTTTATAAAAGTTCTACACAGAAAATAAATACTTTTTTATGAAGTGAAGCAGGATGTAAATCTGGGCTAGATGCTTAAAATAAAAAAAAGCCTCGAAAAATAGCTTGCAAAGTTTTTGTTTTCAATTAATTTTTTCTTGTCAACTACTATGTTACGCTGAGCGCTCCGGGCCCCCTGCTGGCCTCGGAGCTCTCACAGCGTGTGTCCCCAGGCAGCGCTCCGGCGTCACAGCGTGTGCCTCCCCGCTCTCTAGGGCGTGCGTGCACCGGGACTCTTAAATCTAAAGGACCAGTGCACAGGTGATTGGTGCCTGGTCCAAAGTGGTTCATTAAGGGTTAAGCTTTGTGAGAGGGAGTGCTGTTTGGACTTAATTAGGCCTCACCTGTGCACTGCCTATAAGTACCGTCTCCTCCCACAGCCTCCTGCCGGATCTTTGTTGCCTTTGTGCCTGAGAGAAAGCATTCCTTGTTCCTGTGTTACCCTGCCTGTTGCCGTTCCCGTTGCTACTGACATCCGCCTATGAACCTGAGCCGCCTGCCCAGACCATTTGCTACGTCTGACTACACCTTTGCCTGATCCTCTTGTACCTTGCCTTATCTCAGCAGCCAGAGGGATTGAGTCTCTACTGGGTGGAACGACCTGGGGGTTACTTGCCGCAGCAAGTCCATCCCGCTTTGCGGCAGGCTCTGGTGAAAACCAGTAACTCTTTAGACTCCGTTCCCCTGGTACGGCCCATGTCATCACCTCTCTGGCACAGCGGATCCACCACCAGCCTCCGCTACCAGCTACCAGCCCGGATCCTGACAGTAAGATCCGGCCGTCTTTTAAGAATTTGTTAATTACATTTTCAGAGACCTTCTCTACACTTGTGTGGTAGTGTATCTGGATGATATCCTCATTTATCCTCCTAACCTTGAGCAACACCGTACTCATGTTCGTCTTGTTCTGTCTCGTTTGAGAAGAAATCCCCTTTATGCCAAGTTTGAGAAATGTCTGTTTGAACGATCTAGCCTGCCTTTTCTTGGTTACATAATCTCCGCAGAAGGCCTACAGATGGACCCTTCTAAACTCTCAGCAGTTCTGGATTGGCCTCGTCCCACAGGTCTACAGGCCATACAGAGGTTCCTGGGTTTTGCCAATTATTACGGGCAATTTATTCCACATTACTCCACCCTGGTGGCTCCAATCGTGGCCCTGACTAAGAAAGGGGCTAATCCTAAGTCATGGACTCCTCAGGCCGAAGAGGCTTTCCGCACCCTGAAGTCCGCCTTTGCTTCTGCACCTGTCCTCACCAGACCGGATTCCTCTAAGCCCTTCTTCTTAGAGGTGGATGCCTCCTCTGTTGGAGCCATACTAACCCAGAAGTCCTTAAAGGGGAGATCCGTCACCTGTGGGTTTTTCTCCAAAACCTTCTCGTCTGCTGAGAGAAACTACTCAATCGGAGACAGAGAACTTCTTGCCATCAAGTTGGCGCTGGAAGAATGGAGACCTCTCCTAGAGGGCTATGTTCACCCTGTGAACATATTTACAGACCGCAAGAATCTTTCCTATCTTCAGTCTGCTCAAAGACTTAATCCCTGCCAAGCCCGCTGGTCTCTGTTTTTCGCCCGGTTTAATTTTCTTATTCATTTCAGACCGGCTGCCAAAAACATCCGGGCTGACGCTCTCTCTCGCACCTCAGATGTCACCAGAGAAGAAGTGTCACCTCAGCATATCATTCCTCCCGAGCGATTGATTGTTTCTGCTCCTGCGGATTTACGTCTTCTTCCTCCGGGCAAGACCTTCATGCCACCTCGTCTTCGTCTTAGGGTACTTAAGTGGGGACATTCTTCACTGGTGGCAGGCCATCTAGGTCTTCGGAAAACCCTACAACTGATCTCCAGAAGGTACTGGTGGCCATCTTTGGAGAGGAACGTTAAGTATTTCGTCCAGGCCTGTGCTGTGTGCGCCCGGGACAAGACACCCCGCCAGAGACCGGCAGGCCTGCTTCAGCTGCTGCCGATTCCAGAGACTCCATGGTCCCACATCGCCATGGACTTTGTCACCGATCTCCCACCTTATCATGGCAAAACTGTTATTTGGGTGGTTGTGGACCGGTTTTCCAAGATGGCGCACTTTGTACCTATGTCTGCTCTTCCTTCTGCGCCATTGCTGGCGAAACAATTTCTTTGTCAAATTTTTCGTCTCCATGGTCTACCCACACACATTGTATCTGACAGAGGGGTACAGTTTGTGTCTAAGTTTTGGAGAGCCCTCTGTGGTCAACTGAAGATTAAATTGGACTTCTCTTCTTCCTACCACCCCCAGTCCAACGGTCAAGTAGAGTGCATTAATCAAATTTTGGGTGACTATCCCCGGCACTTTGTCTCCCGTGGGCTGAGTTCTCCTACAACCACAAAGAGTCCCCCGCGTCTCCTTTTTTCGTGGTGTATGGACGTCACCCTTTGCTGCCTCTTCCGTTGTCCACCTCCTCGGAAGTACATGCTGTCGATAATCTTGTCCGGGATTTTGTATCCATCTGGCGCGAGACGCGCCAATCTCTTCTTGCAGCCACCTCACAGGCTGATAAGAAACGTCGGCTTCCTCCAGTTTTTGCCCCAGGGGACAAAGTGTGGCTATTTTCCTAGTACATCCGATTTAGGGTCCCAAGTTACAAATTAGGTCCCCGTTACTTGGGCCCCTACAGAATCAAGAAGAAAATTAATCCCGTGGTCTATCAGCTCCATCTCCCTTCCTCCCTCAGAATACCTAATTCTTTTCATGTCTTCCTTCTGAAACCAGCAATCTTCAACCGTTTTTCCCCCAAGGACATTTCTCCCACTCCCGTGTCTGGAACTTCAGATGTGTTCTGCGTCAAGGAGATTTTGGCATCCAAAGTGGTTAGAGGGAGAAAATTCTTTCTGGTCGACTGGTAGGGCTGTGGTCCTGAAGAGAGATCTTGGGAGCCGTAGGAGAACGTCCTAGACCGCGGTCTCATCCTCAAGTTCTTGGGTACCAAAAAGAGGGAGAGACCAAAGGGGGGGGGGTACTGTTACGCTGATCGCTCCGGGCCCCCTGCTGGCCTCGGAGCGCTCACAGCGTGTGTCCCCAGGCAGCGCTCCGGCGTCACAGCGTGTGCATCCCCGCTCTCTAGGGCGTGCGTGCACCGGGACTCTTAGATCTAAAGGACCAGTGCACAGTTGATTGGTGCCTGGTCCAAAGTGGTTCATTCAGGGTTCAGCTTTGTGAGAGGGAGTTCTGTTTGGACTTAATTAGGCCTCACCTGTGCACTGCCTATAAGTACCGTCTCCTCCCACAGCCTCCTGCCGGATCTTTGTTGGCTTTGTGCCTGAGAGAAAGCATTCCTTGTTCCACCCAGTCGCTACTGGGTGGAACGACCTGGGGGTTACTTGCCGCAGCAAGTCCATCCCGCTTTGCGGCGGGCTCTGGTGAAAACCAGTAACTTCTTAGACTCTGTTCCCCTAGTACGGCCCATGTCATCACCTCTCTGGCACAGCGGATCCACCACCAGCCTCCGCTACCAACTACCAGCCCGGATCCTGACATACTAGCTGAGTACCCGAAGTTGCCTGTTTTTTACGACCTAATCCTTGTGGGGGAGGAAAAGCAACATATCCCGTCCTCATATCCCGACCTCATATCACGTCCTCATATCACGTCCTCATATCCCATCCTCATATCCCGAACTCATATCCCGACCTCATATTCTGTCCTTATATCCTGACCTCATATCCCATCCTCATTTTGCCCTCATATCCCAACCTCATATCTCGTCCTCATATTTTGTCCTCATATCCTGTCTTCATATCCCAACCTCATATCTAGACCTCATATCCCGACCTCATATCTTGTCCTCATATCCCGTCCTCATATTTTGTCATATTTTATCTCTGTGATAAAGAGATTGTAGGCTGAAAATAGAAGGAGGCATAGGCCGTACCAATGCACAAAAAGGGTAGAAAATAAAAGGGTGTGGCTGAAATTGTGGGTGTTGCTTTGTGAGTTGGGGTTTGGCAAGCGAGAGGGGTGTGGCATGCGGAAGGGGTCTGGCTGGACTGACACACTCACAAGGAGATGCATAGCAGAGCTTGGAGTAAGGAAACTGGAAGTCCTATATACTTGCATGGGACTTAAGACAAAAACTCCATCCTTCACATAAGGGGGTAGGTTAGGGTTAATTTAACTATTATATATTTTTATTTGACATAAAAGTATCATGTGAACTAAGTTTCATCAAAATATCTCCAGCCATTTGGAAGTTATGCTGGAACATACATTTCCCCAAGCCTTGCATTGGACTTTAAACAAAATCCCCGACCCTCGCAAATGGGGGTGGGTAAGGGTTAATATATCTAGCCTATGTTTGTAGTTGACATATAAGTAACATGTGTATCAAGTTGTATCGAAATATCTTCAGCCATTTGGAAGGGATGCTGGAACAAACACACATACACACAGACATTGGGGGAGATTTACTTTCATTGTCTATTCTCCGCAGTACTTTAGACAAGAAAAGTCTCTGAGCATGGGTCTATTGTCTGCCCAATTTATCAAACGTTGCACAACATTTAGTAAATCTTGCGAATGGACAGTATTACTCTATCTATTCTTTAATGTTCATAATTTTTTATATTTTTTTTAAAGCATTCTAAGTTAGCCCTTAACTCTGTTAGTTGGAGGATCATCCATGTGGTAGTCGGCCAGAATTGTAGGCTCGATTCACATAACTGAAATCCAATTCCGAATTCTGGATAGGAAATTGGGATGGAGCTTCCACTGCAGCAGAGTCACGTTTAATTCAATGTGATTGTGCTGTTCAGTGCACACAATGGAATTTACCTGCCAGATCTTTCCTGTACGGAAATTTCTTTGTCCGTGTCTGCACAGAATGAACATGGTCATTCTTTGTGTGGAAGCCTCATGGAATGCATAACTGTCTATGAAACAGCGCATTCCTGTGCGGTCCATGCACCGGAAGATTCTGCCAGTGCACGCACAGTACGGAAGGTGCGCTTAGATATTCTCGATGTGGACATTTTGTCGTGAGAACATAGCCTTAGGCACAGTCATTATTCAGCAGCATAATGTCCTGGAATTTAAAAGTTTGATAGATGATAGAGGAAGAGCGATGCAGTGACCAGAGCAATTAATCAGATTGCTTTTTCAATTTTTTTGCAGGTCTCAACACAATTTAAAAAAAATTAAGAAGGAATCGGATTAGTTGCCATGGGAAACTGCACCATGCTTCCACTACACATGTTTTCAGATTTCTTCAGAGACTAAATTGCACCATGCGCATGGCGTAAATTCATATTCTTTCTTTGAATCAGCTACCAAGGTGAAATTGGAGCACTAAAATATAGAAAAACAAAACAAAAAATTTGGATCAGACAACAAAAATGACCAAAAATAAATGAAAAATAAATAAAATTAGGGATCATTGGATTAAACTGTATTATTTTTGAAATATATATATATATATATATATATATATATTAGATTAAATGCAAGATAAAATGTCATTTGAAATGTGCACTGTGTCGCATGGTACATCTCAAAAAATTGATAAAAGGCTTCCTACTAACTATTTAGATTGGATTTACGCCAGGTCTGACATGGTCTGACATTTCAGCGTATTTTCTGTTGAAGACTTTTTTGAGACTTTTCAACAAAAGTCTCAGTTGATAAATTCCTGACCACTGCATTTTATCCTCTATTGTAGACCACTATACTATTTCTGCAGAGAAGGGCTCTAAAGCAAAAGTCTCATAAAAGTCTCAACTAAATAGACTGAGACTTTCTGAGATTCTGAGAGACAAATATAGATCTAAACTGGTCTAAACAGTTTGATAAATCTCCCCCATTGAGTTTTATGTACATATATACACTGCTCAAAAAAATAAAGGGATAACACATCCTAGATCTGAATGAATGAACTAATCGTATGAAATACTTTTGTCTTTACATAGTTTGATGTGCTGACAACAAAATCACATAACAAAAATTATCAATGGAAATCCAATTTATCAACCCATGGATGTCTGGATGTGGAGTCACACTCAAAATCAGAGAAAACCCCACTACAGGCTTATCCAACTTTGATGTAATGTCTTTAAAACAAGTCAAAATGAGGCTCAGTAGTGTGTGTGGCCTCCACGTGCCTGTATGACCTCCCTACAATCCCTGGGCATGCTCCCGATGAGGTGGCGGATGGTCTCCTGAAGGATGTCCTCCCAGACATGGACTAAAGCATCCGCCAACTCCTGGACAGTCTGGGGTGCAATGTTGTGTTGGTGTTGGGAAATTGGCGGGCCAGTCCATAGCATCAATGCCTTCCTCTGGCAGGAACTGCTCCTTGCACAAAGGCGGAGGTAGCGGCCCTGCTGCTGGGTTGTTGCCCTCCTACAGCCTCCTCCACGTCTCCTGATGTACTGGCCTGTCACCTGGTCCATGCTCTGGAGACTATGCTGACAGACACAGCAAACATTCTTGCCACAGCTCGCATTGATGTGCCATCCTGGATGAGCTGCACTACCTGAGCCACTTGTATGGTTTGTAGACTCGTCTCATGCTACCACCTGAGTGAAAGCACTGCCAGCATTCAAAAGTGACCAAAACATCAGCCAGGAAGCATAGAAACTGAGAAGTGGTCTGTGGTCACCACCTGCAGTACCACTCCTTTATTGGGGGTATCTTGCTAATTTCCACCTGTTGTCTGTTCCATTTGCACAACAGCATGTGAAATTGATTGTAAATCAGTGTTGCTTCCTGAGTGGACAGTGTGATTTCACAGAAGTGTGATTGACTTGGAGTTACATTGTGTTGTTTAAGTGTTCCCTTTATATTTATGAGCAGTATATATACAGGGTGGGCCATTTATATGGATACACCTTAATAAAATGGGAATGGTTGGTGATATTAACTTCCTGTTTGTGGCACATTAGTATATGTGAGGGGGGAAACTTTTCCAGATGGGTAGTGAACATGGCGGCCATTTTGAAGTCGGCCATTTTGAATCCAACTTTTGTTTTTTCAATAGGAAGAGGGTCATGTGACACATCACTTTTTGGGAATTTCACAAGAAAAACAATGATGTGCTTGGTTTTAACGTACCGTATTTTTCGCCGTATAAGACACTTTTTCTTCCCCAAAACTGTGGGGGAAAAGTTGTTGTGTTTTATACGGCAAATACACGCCTATCGCGGCGGTTCCTGCGGCCATCAACGGCCGGGACCCGCGGCTAATACAGGAATCACCGATCGTGGTGATGCCCTGTATTAACCCTTCAGATGCGGCGATCAAAGCTGACCGCCGCGTCTGAAGGGAAAGTGACACTAACCCGGCTGCTCAGTCGGGCTATTCGGGACCGCCGCGGTGAAATCGCGGCGTCCCGAACAGCTTACAGGACCCTACCTGCCTCGGTGTCTGCTCCGTGCCGGGATCCCCTGCTTGGTCGACACTCTCCTTCGACGTCATCACGTCATCGCGCATGCCGTCCCGCCATTCAATAGGAGCGGCGTGTGTAGCGACATGATGACGGCGATGGAGAGCGTGGATCCCGGGGAAGAAAACTTCCGGAGAGTCGGGGACACCTCGGGGACGCGGCGACAGCGATGGAGCGACATCCAGGGCAGCGGTGACGGGTCCGGAGCGGTGGGGACACGTGAGTACTACCTCCTATCCAGTGGTCTTCAACCTGCGGACCTCCAGATGTTGCAAAACTACAACTCCCAGCATGCCCGGACAGCAAACGGCTGTCCGGACATGCTGGGAGTTGTAGTTTTGCAACATCTGGAGGTCCGCAGGTTGAAGACCACTGTTGGGTTCAGAATCTTAATTTTTTTAGATTTTGCGCCTATAAATTGGGTGCGTCTTATACGCCGGTGCGCCTTATAGGGCGAAAAATACGGTAACTTTATTGTTTCATGAGTTATTTACAAGTTTCTGACCACTTATAAAATGTGTTCAATGTGCTGCCCATTGTGTTGGATTGTCAATGCAACCCTCTTCTCCCACTCTTCACACACTGATAGCAACACCGCAGGAGAAATGCTAGCACAAGCTTCCAGTATCCAAAGTTTCAGGTGCTGCAAATCTCGTATCTTCACAGCATAGACAATTGCCTTCAGATGACCCCAAAGATAATAGTCTAAGGGGTTCAGATCGGGAGACCTTGAGGACAATTCAACTGGTCCACGATGACCAATCCACTTTCCAGGAAACTGTTCATCTAGGAATGCTCAGACCTGACACCCATAATGTGGTGGTGCACCATCTCTCTGGAAAAACTCAGGGAACATGCCAGGTCAGAGCATTCCTAGATTAACCAGTGAACAAGAAAGATATAATGGAGCTGGAGAGAGTTCAAAGATGGGCAACCAGGGTAATACAGGGAATGGGAGGTCTACAATACCCAGAAAGATTAACAGAATTAGGGTTAATTAGTTTAGAAAAAAGAAGGTTTAGGGGAGACCTAATAACTATGTATAAATATATCAGGAGGCCATACAGAGATCTTTCCCATGATCTATTTATACCCAGGACTGTATCTATTACAAGGGGGCATCCTCTACGTTTAGAGGAAAGAATGTTTCTACACCAGCACAGACGGGGGTTCTTTACTGTAAGAGCAGTGAGACTGTGGAATTCTCTCCCGGAGGAGGTGGTCATGGGGAACTCTGTAAAAGAATATAAAATGGGTCTGGATGCATTTTTGGAGAATATTAACATTGCTGGTTATGGATTCTAGATTTATAGGGACAGAACGTTGATCCAGGGATTTATTCTGACTGCCATATTTGGAGTCAGGAAGGAATTTTTACCTCTAGTATGAGGGTTTTTTGCCTTCCTCTGGATCAACTCAACTGAGTAGGGACTTATTAGGGTTAAAGGTTGAACTTGATGGACTTTTTTGGAGCACTTTTTGATGTTTTATGAGTGAGCCGCTAAATTATTTTCTGTTTTAGATTTGTAAATTACTTCTTTTTAAAAATCTTAATCCTTCCAGTACTTATAAGCTGCTGTATACTACAGAGAAAGTTCTTTTCTTTTTGAAGTAATTTTTTGTCTGACCATAGTGCTCTCTGATGACACCTCAGTCCATGTCAGGAACTGTCCAGAGCAGCAGCAAATCCCCATAGCAAACCTATCCTGCTCTGGACAGTTCCTGACGTGGTGTCAGCAGAGAGCACTGTGGTCAGACAGAAAAGAAAATCAAAAAGAAAATAATTTCCTCTGTAGTATACTGCAGCTGATAAGTACTGGAAGGATTAAGATTTTTTAATAGAAGTCATTTACAAATCTGTTTAACTTTCTGGTACCTGTTGATTTAAAAAAACATTGTTTTCCAACGGAGTACCGCTTTAACTTATCAGACCACCTGCGATTGTGCTGTGGGGGTCAGATGAGTGCCTTGAACCTGCTGGCACCTGTAATTTTATCTTTTAGATGCCATGCTCGGCATTGAACATGGAATCTAAAGGGTTAAAGGGGTACTGGTGCTAGAACGTTAAACAGATTTGTAAATTGCTTCTATTAAAAAATCTTAATCCTTCCAGTACTTATCTGGTGTCTGCTCCAGAGAGGTGTCAGCAGAAAGCTGTATGATATATGCTCCATAGAGGTGTCAGCAGAGAGAACTGTTTTCAGACAGAAAAGGACAACTCAACTTCCTCTGTAGTATACAGCAGCATCGGGAAGTACAGCAAGTACAGGAAGTACAGGAAGAATTAATTTTTTTTTAATAGAAGTCATTTACAAATCTGTTTTATTTTCTGGAGCCAGTTGATATAAAAAATGTTTTTTACACCAGAGTACCCCTTTAATGGGGGGACATCAGCTTCATCTCTGATGTCCTTCATTAGTGGTGAGTCCCAGCTGCTGATAGCAGCTGTCACTCATCATCTGCGAAGCAAGCACAGCCCCTGCACTTGCAAGTTGTACGCCATGTAGTTGTACGCTATGTAAGCCATGTGTTGTTAAGGCACAGTCAACCATGCTGTACATGTATGTTTAATGTTGTCTAGGAGTTCATGATAGTAAAATCCCTTAAAAAAAATGTTGGTGTTGGCTGTATGTTGTCTTTAAATATAGGAGATTGACAGCCTATGTGAATCCTGACATTTCTTTAAATCACTTAATTTACAAAAATTGACTCCTCAACACATGCAAATAGCTCTAAAGCCACTAGTAGTCTTCCCTGCTATCCACTGTGTCTCTTAGCAACTGTTCTACTTATGAGAGAGAGAAAGAGAGAGAGAGAGAGAGAGAGACTGTGTATCTGCAACCTGTGTGTGTTTTTCAGAGCATCTACATTGTCCATGACAGGTAAATTAAGGCTTCTCTTTCATCTCAGCAACCATTTAATGCTTAGTGTAATTCCTTTCTTGCTTTGATGCTGCTGTATGTACTCACTGCGGCCTTCTGTATGTAATCTCCTACTCTCTTTAGTCTTGCAGGCTTCTTTTAAGCAGCAGCTTACATAGCACCTTGCAAACCCAGTGGATTGGTAACCCCCTATGCCATCAGTAGTAGTATGCTGTGTTAATTATCCCCCTATACAGTACCAGCTTGAATAGTGCACTTTAACCAGCACTATGACATGGCAGGAAGTAGTAGGTCCCTGTGCAGTGCTGTGATAGCAACTGAGGGAAGGAAGTGCCCATGTGTGAACTGCCGGAAAACAGCCTAGCTCTGGTAATGCCCCCTGAAATGGAGATATTGGAAAAATAGTTGTGCACCATGAAGGGGTCTCAAAGGTACTCAATAACAGCGGTGCAAGCACTAAAATCAAAAGTTACATTTCAAGGGCTATTCTAACAAAACTATACAGGTTTTAAGTCTTTTAAATGGACAGGTATGCTTTAAATCATCCTGAACCTGAATATTTGGATATCTTTGTTTTGTGACCTGCTGTTTTAAAATATAATTTCACCCTAACCACAGCTCTTTATGGAAGAGGTGAAGTCACGAGGTCCTTATATATATTCCCTACTTGAGTCTGCTCAAGCTTTCCTCACGCAGCATCCTTTTCATGATATAGAAGAGGACACGTCTACACTAGCCAAAGGTTAGTACCTTCAGTACAAGTCAAGTAATATCTTTGTTATATATTTTCTTCCTTATAAAAAACCTTGCAAATGACATATGTGTCTACACCTGGAGAAATGTAACATACTATGACTAAGAGCGCAGTGTCTGGCGCTTGAAACGCGTTACTTTTATCCATGTTTTCCTGTGGTGGGTGCCAATAAATTCGAGTTTTTACCTGCAGAGCTGGTATTCTTTTTCGTATTCGCTTGTGGCCGACACGGTCCGGTGTCGTGGATCCGCTGCTCCGAGTGTCCGGGCTGGGTGAGCTGGAGCTTTCTCTCTGTCTACATACTTTTACATAGTTGCCTTACAGTATGGTACATATCTTCAGGTGTAGAAACAGATTCCTCATTGTGCAGAAATGTTGTTTGTGTTGTATGCAAGTTACCTATTTTCAGTTTTGTAAGAGTACACTATTCTTCTTTAAGTCAGGCAGGCTTCATCCAAGTTTCATCAACTCAAAGCTTGAGTGATATGTTCTTGATAGCAGGGAATGTCATGACAAGTTTTACTTGCTTTCTTTGCTTTTTCCTTACAAAAAAATAAAAAAAAAAATAAAAAATACTTGGAGGTGGCCTTAATTCAGCCATCATTTGTCTACTGTGTGTGCCCAGGGAATAGTAACAAAGGGAACAAAGAGAAAATAGGGACATGATACAAACCTGGAAATATGTTAAAATCTATATATTTATAAAATTCAATGTGTGTGTGTATATGTATGTTCCAGTATCACGTTCAAATGGCTAAAGATATTAACATGAAACTTGGCACACATGTTACTTATATGTCAACAACAAACATAGGATAGGTAATTTAACCCTTACCCACCCCCATTTGCCAGAGTCAGAATTTTAGTTTAAAGTCCCATACAAGTCTATGGAAAATATATGTTACTGCGTAACTTCCAAACAGCTGGAGATATTTCGATAATACTTGGTCACATATTACTTATATGTCCACTTTAAATATAGGATAGTTAATTTAACCCTTAACTACCCCCATTTGTGAGGGTCCGGGTTTTTGTTTAAAGTCCCATGCACATCTATGGGAAATGTATGGAAATGACAAGATATGAGCACAGGACATAAGGACGGGATATGAGGATGGGATATGAGGTCGGGATATGAGGACGTGATTTGAGGTTGGGATATGAGGACGAGAATGGAGGACGGGATATGAGGATGGGATATGAGGACGGGATATGAGGACAGGATGTGAGGACGGGATATGAGGACAGAATATGAGGTCGGGATATGAGGATGGGATAGGAGGTCGAGATAGGAGGATGGGATAGGAGGTCAGGATATGAGATCGGGATATGAGGTCGGGATAAACGGACAGGATATGAGGACGGGATATGAGGTCGGGATATGAGGACGGGATATGGGGTCAGGCTATGAGGACGGAATATGAGGACAGGATATGAGGTCGGGATATGAGGATGGGATAGGAGGTCGAGATAGGAGGATGGGATAGGAGGTCAGGATATGAGATCGGGATATGAGGTCGGGATATGAGGACGGGATATGAGGTCAGGATATGAGGACGGGATATGTGAATGGTATATGAGGTCGAGATAGGAGGTCGGGATATGAGGACAGGATATGACAGGATATGAGGTTGAGATATGAGGACATGATATGAGGACCGTATAGGAGGTCGGGATATGAGGTCGAGATATGAGGACGGGATATGAGGACCGTATAGGAGGTCGGGATAGGAGGTCAGGATATGAGGTCAAGATATGAGGACGGGATATGAGGACGGGATATGAGGACAGGATAGGAGGTCAGAATAGGAGGTCCGGATAGGAGGTAGAGATATGATGACGGGATATGAGGTCGGGATATGAGGATGGGATATGAGGTTGAGATATGAGGACGGAATATGGGGACGGGATATGGGGTTGGGATATGACAACAATATATGAGGATGGGATATGAAGTCAAAAGCTTCCTCCTTTGTTGATTTTCCTCTCCAATAAGGATTAGGAAGGAAAAACCGGGCAATGCTGGGTACTCAGCTAGTGTTATATAAAGGTTCAGGAGGGGAGTGTTCTTAATAAAAATGTAAACTTAAACCTGACACACAATAACTTATTTCCTCTCACAATCTGAGGTTTATTTGAGTAACAATAAGGTGGGACATGAATATTATTTTACTGAAAAAGTAGTAGATGTTTGCAATAAACTTCCTGCAGATGTGGTTAGTAAATACACATTAACAGTAAAATAACAGTAAAGTTATATAGATTTGTAAATTACTTTTATAAAAAAAATTCTAAAAACAATTCTAGGCATGCCTCAGGCCGACTGTAAGGGTAACATAAAGAAGGGGGATACCCTGTAAGTGGGATTAGGGAAAACGCGAAAAGGTAGGGTGGGGACAACAAATGCTGCTTACAGCCCCACCTCCCACCCCTATGAGTTTAAATCACAAATTAGGTTAACTGTTTCAGCTAAACAAAACTTTTGACCAAGTTACAAATACCATAAGGGGACTGTACACCTAGGTGTAATTGGGCCTGAGGTGTGCCTGGACCGGCCTTAAGGGTAACCTAAATAAGGGGGCAAAACACAACATTTATTGATGAAAACATGAACACATATAAAGTAAACACAAGCCAACTGACAGAAAGCCCTAGTAATCTCCTCTTGGGAATCAGGAATATACATACATATACATATATACATCTGTAAAGGGGAATTCCATCACCCTAACAACTTGATAATGTGCGCAAAGACTGAATAATTTGAGGCTGGAGAGGCTGCCCCGATACAGAAAGAGTGTCCTGTGATGCTAGAAGGGTCGACCCCTATGATGCGTGCAAGGGTTCTGATGTGTTTGATCAACTGAATTGAGTTGAGCAGTTTTTCAGGAAATGGCAGAAGTCAATAATCTGCGGGTTTGACTACCAAGAGGGCTAACAAATCACTGAGAACATGAACGGGGCACCAAGGATTGTCAGTGGAAAAGTTTGAGACTTCGACCTGTTTTACTTGTTGTGTCTTGGTGTGAGGTAAAGTTAATATGAACACTGAGCAGATGCTTTTTTAACAAAGTGCTGGAACTATTAGGGGTCTGAGTTAAATCTCCGGGCCAAGAAAGCCATAGTAAGCCAAGCATATCATGACTTTGATAACCAAACTGTCACCGAATCCAGACAGCATGCTATACAGAAGCTTACTAAGCTGTTGGAAAACTGACGCTGAAATGGTAATTGTGGATGGACTTTTGGGCAATTTCTGTTTCAGTATACCTTTTAGACTAGCCTCAACTGGATGGGTGTAAAAAAAAAAAATAAATAAATAAAGGAAAACCCGGGTGACTGAGTGACATTCATGACCCCCAAGAGGAGTTTACTAGGGCTCTCTGTCAGTTGGCTTGTGTTTACTATTTTTGTTGTGATGGGACTTTTTGATTGCATTTTATTAATTATATTTATGATATATGAAGTGAACATTTTTTTTTTTTGTGTACGCCATTGACCATGCAGTTAAATTAACATTTAACAATATATTTTAATAGTTCGGAAATTTACGCACATGTTTATTTAGATTTTTGTTTACATCTCAGCTGACCAGGACACAGTTGTTTAATTGCAGTGGTCTTGATCAGCCCACTAATCCAGAGTTAGCTGAGATAAGGTTTCTTACATTTTAGATGTGAGGAAATCATCGGCGATGTCCGGCATTAGCCGCTGGTCCTCATTGCTGATAGCAACTGATACTCACCTCATTGCTGATAGCAACTGATACTCACTGAGCGTGCTTCATACAGCGGGAGCTGGCAGGGGTTAAAGTCACTGTAATAATATGTTTCTTTTTTTTAACTGTACATTTTTTATTAGTAAATAAAATAAATAAATAAAAACAGAAATCATAAAATGTTAAAATGCAGCAACAGGGTGTCGATAATTACAAATAAAGAACTTAGCAGGTGTATAAAGTAGATAAAGCAAACATTATTCATATTTTCAAAAAGGAAACAATAACCATGAGAGAAAAAGTAGGCAACTGGATGTAGGCTGTCACGAAGCTGGAAGTGGATCCTCCACCTGTGTGGCAGATGACTCGGACCGTATTGGGGAGCGGAGTCTAAGGTGCCACTGGTTTTCACCAGAGCCCGCCCCAAGGCAGGATGGGATTGCTGCAGCAGGTGACACCCAGGTCGCTACCCTCGACATGGCTCGATAACACAGGTAACTGGGCAAGGCGAGGTACTGTAGGATGAGGATGTAGCGTAGCCAACGTAGCAGAAGGTCAAGGCAGGCAGCAAAGGTTCGTAGTCAAAAAAAGTAGGAGGAAGGTCTGGATACAGGGGTATGGAAAAACAGGCAATAGGGAATGCTTTCTCTCAGGCAATAGGCACTGAAGATTCGGCAGGGGCGTGTGGGAGGTGCAACAACTTATAATGTGCTGTCAGATGCATTTACTAATTATGGGCGTACTGGCCCTTTAAATTTCAAAGCTCCGGCACACGCGCGCCCTTGAGGACAGGGATGTGCGCAACAGAGCTGAGAGAGAGAGGAAACTGCAGGAGCGGGACTGGGTGAGTGACTGGCCAAGGTTCGCATGCGTGCGCGTCTCGCGATGCGAATCCCGGCCCTGCGAATGGTCGGGGACACTGCGCTCCCGGCAGTGTGTAACAGTACCCCCCTTTGGTTTCCCCCTCTTTTTATGACTCAAGAAACTTTTGAGAATATCCTGATCTAAGATGTTATCCTGTGGTTCCCAAGACCTCTCCTCTGGTCCGAACCCCTCCCAATCTACTAGAAAGAAACGTTTTCCTATGATGAATTTGGAGCCTAGAATTTCTTTGACCGAATATACATCCGAGGTACCCGAGATGGGAGTAGGGGAAATGTCCTTTTTTGAGTAGCGGTTATAGATGAGGGGTTTCAAGAGGGAGATGTGAAAAGAATTTGGGATCTGAAGGGAGGAAGGGAGATGAAGAGAATACGCCACTGGATTTAGGCGTTTCTTGACTTTGTAAGGACCCAAATAGCATGGACCCAGTTTGTAACAGGGTACTTTGAAGCGGATGTATTTAGATGACATCCACACCTTGTCCCCGGGTGAGTATTCAGGAGAATTATGCCTTTTCTTGTCTGCTTGAAACTCCATACAGGTTTTGGCATGAAGAAAGGAGAGATGAGTCTTCTTCCAGATGGAGAAGTTCCGTACAAGTTCATCTGCCACAGGGACACCGGAGGGAGAAGACAAGGGCAAAGCTGCACGAGGATGAAGTCCATAGACTTCAAAGAAAGGTGAAGATCCTGTGGATTCGGTATCCTTATGGTTGTATGAAAACTTTGCCCAGGGTAGTAGATCGGCCCAGTTGTCTTGGCGGGCAGAAACAAAGTGAGGAAGGTAATCTCCCAAGACCTGATTCACCCTCTAAACTTGACCATTAGATTGGGGATGATAGGCAGAGAAGAAATCCAGTTTAACTTGAAGATGTGAGCAGAGTGCCCTCCAGAATTTGGAAACGAACTGGACTCCTCAGTCACAAACAATATGTGTCAGTAGCCCATGGAGACGGAAGATATGAGAAAGGAACTGTTTTGCGAGTTGAGGAGCAGATGGTAGACCAGGCATGGGCACCAAGTGAGCCATTTTATGGCTACCCAAATGACCATATCGCCATTAGAAGAAGTAAGGTCTGTAACAAAGTCCATGGCAATGTTAGTCCAGGACAGGTCAGGAACAGGTAAAAGATGTAGAAGACCAGCTGGCTTGGCATTAGGGATCGACCGATATAGTTTTTTTAGGGCCGATACGATAATCGGTGCAGGTTAGGGCCGATAGCCGATAACTTATACCGATATTCTGGTATAAGTTATCGGCCATTTAACCCCCTGCGACACCGCTGCAGATCATTGATTTAAAACGGGCGCTTTAAATCAATGATCTGCAGTGGCTTTTGCAGGGCCATAGGCCGCCGCCGCCACCCACTTCTCTCCCCCTACCTGTCAGGGTGGTCCGGGCCATCCATCCTTCCTTCCTGTAGTGTCCGGGGGCTTGTCGGGTGAAGAGTGAACCGGTCTGGGCTGTCCTTCTTCTCCGGCGGTCATCTTCTCCACTCCGGGCAGGCTCCGGCCTAGTACGCTGCATAGATGCCGCTGCGCAGTGACGCCCGTGCGCAGTGACACACCTGACGTCACGGCGTAGCGGCGTCTATGCAGTGTACTAGGCCGGAGCCTGCCCGGAGTGGAGAAGATGACTGCCGGAGAAGGACAGCCCGGACCGGTTCACTCTTCACCCGGAACGCCCCCAGACACTACAGGAAGGAAGGATGGATGGCCCGGACCACCCCCATTACGGGTAAGTTAAATTTTTTTATTGACTCGGAGGGTGGGGGAGGGGCCCGACAGGTATAGCGGTATGGGCAAAAATCCATACCGGTATACCGCCCAGCATCACGGTGGGGGGTGCGACGCGGTGCGGTGGGTCGGGGGTGCGGTGCGGCGGGTCGGGGGGGGTCGCGGTCGCGGTGGGGGGGGCATTATCGGCTTATCAGCAAGGTAATTGCCGATACCGATAATGCCCAAAATCGTGATTATCGGCCGATAATATCGGCCATACCGATAATCGGTCGATCCCTACTTGGCATGTGGTGTTTTGTCTGGGCAGACTGGGCAGGAACGAACAAAGTCTGTGACATCCCGTTTAAGAGTGGGCCACCAATACTGTCGGGATATTAGATGCAGGGATTTACGGGTACCGGCATGGCCAGCCAACAGAGAGGAATGACCCCATTTCAAGACTCGGCGTGTCAGACGAGTAGATACATAAGTCTTCCCAGGGGGTAGATGCTGAATACTTGCTGGTGCTGCGGAAATAAGACGATCTGGAGGAACAATATGTTGAAGATGTGATTCCAGGTTTTGTACTTCTGAAGATCTTGATAGAGCGTCAGCTTGAAGATTCTTCTCTGCTGGACGGAAATGAATAAAAAAGTTAAACCTGGAGAAGAATAGGGACCAGCGAGCCTGACGAGGTTTGAGATGTTGAGCAGACTGAAGATAGAGCTTAGGATTGCAGCATAGTATAACCTGTAAAAAGTGCAAAAAAGTATGAAGTGTAAAAAAAAATTAAAAAATGCCCTTTCCCAATAAAAGCCCATTATTATCACCAAGAAAAGATCAAAAACACAAATTGTACAAGGCAATGTTCAAGGATATATTAATGTTAAAGGATATGTATACGTGTGAAGGCTAATTCATTAGCCTGCATTTGTGGGAGGGGCGGGGATTCCCTATAAGAACCCGCAGCAGTACCTGTCTCTAACGCCGCGGGTTCGTCATGTGGGTTCATTGCGAGGTCACGTGCGGCTTCAGGAAGTAGGAGGAAGTCGGGGTCTGTTGAGTGTCAGGGCTCGGCGGGGACTCGGTTGGTAAGTAAGTCCCAAGTGCCGTAAGCCCTGACTAATTTTCTCCGGGTGACGGCA
This sequence comes from Hyla sarda, assembly GCF_029499605.1. Lineage (NCBI taxonomy): Eukaryota > Metazoa > Chordata > Amphibia > Anura > Hylidae > Hyla > Hyla sarda. The sequence goes on along the minus strand of NC_079197.1, from coordinate 65,298,485 downwards.
GTACCCGGCACAGCATACCAGCATTCGGGGCTTTGTGAGTATAGCGGTGTTCCAGCCCCGTTGCCGGGTTTGTCCACAGCGGGGGGGGGGGGGGATTTGTCATGCCAGCATGCTCTCTGGCTGCTCATCTCTGCACATTACAGTAAGGGGTTAATTATATGCCGGCACGCTCTCTGGTTGCTCAGCTCTGAACATTCCAGTAAGGGGGTAATTATGTGACGGCACGCTCTCTGGCTGCTCAGCTCTGCACATTACAGTAAGGGGTTAATTATATGCCAGCACACTCTCTGGCTGCTCCGCTCTGCACTTTACAGTAAGGGGTTAATTATATGCCAGCACGCTTTCTGGCTGCTCCGCTCTGCACTTTACAGTAAGGGGTTAATTATACGCCAGCATGCTCTCTGGCTGCTCAGCTCTGCACATTACAGTAAGGGGTTCATTTTATGCCGGCACGCTCTCTGGCTGCTCCGCTCTGCAAATTACAGTAAGGGGTTAATTATATGCCAGCACGCTCTCTGGCTGCTCCGCTCTGCACTTTACAGTAAGGGGTTAATTATATGCCAGCACACTCTCTGGCTGCTCCGCTCTGCACTTTACAGTAAGGGGTTAATTATATGCCAGCACGCTATCTGGCTGCTCAGCTCTGCACTTTACAGTAAGGGGTTAATTATATGCCGGCAAGCTCTCTGGCTGCTCTGCTCTGCACTTTACAGTAAGGGATTAATTATATGCCAGCACGCTCTCTGGCTGCTCCGCTATCCACATTACAGTAAGGGGTTAATTATATGCCAGCACGCTCTCTGGCTGCTCTGCACATAGAGAGGACAGGGGTTAATTATATGCTGGCACGCTTTCTGGCTGCTCCGCACAGTACAGTTAGGGGTTAATTATATGCCGACACGCTCTCTGGCTGCTCCGCTCTGCACATTACTGTAAGGGGTTAGTTATATGCCAACACGCCCTCTGGCTGCTCCGCTCTGCACATTACTGTAAGGGGTTAATTATATGCCAGCGTGCTCTCTGGCTGCTCTTCTCTGCACATTACAGTTAGGGGTTAATTATCTGCCGGCACGCTCTCTTGCTGCTCCGCTCTGCACATTACAGTTAGGGGTTAATTATATGCTGGCACGCTTTCTGGCTGCTCTGCTCTGCACATTACAGTAAAGGGTTAATTATATGCCGGCACGCATTCTGGCTGCTCCGCTCTGTACATTACAGTTCGGGGTTAATTATATGCCGGCACGCTTTCTGGCTGCTCCGCTCTGCACATTACAGTTTGGGGGTAATCATATGCCGGCACGCTTTCTGGCTGCTCCGCTATACACATTGCAGGGGCTTTGTTACATACATGCAGCTCATGCATGGCTACATTATGAAAGTTTTGTGATATATATGTTCTCTTGAAAGGTATAAATAAAAATAAATAAAAAAAGGGGGCTTTTCTTCTAGACATCAGATGATCAAGCACATCATACATGTACTTAATTATTCATGTCAGGGTGTTTAGGTAGGTTCAGCTCTAGCGTTTCTTTATGTATCAATGTGATTTATGTCTAGGATCCCTCTGCCTCCCATGTACAGATATAATCATGCGGAGCTTATAAAAAAAAAAAATCATGTTAGGATAAATGTGTATACATAGGCCATAGGCCATATTCGAATTTGCGATATTTCGCGAATATATGGATGAATATTCGTCATATATTCGCTAAATTTGCATATTCGTAATTTTCGCATATGCGAAAATTTGCACGCCAGTCTCACACAGTAGTATTAGAGCCTTCTTTATACCACACAAGCTGGAAGCAGAGAGGGGTAATCACTGTGATGTGTACTGTGAAAAAAAAAATATGAATATTCGTAATTACGAATATATAGTGCTATATTCGCGAATATTCGCGAATATGCGATATTGGCGCATAAAATTCGCATTGCGAATATTCGCGTGCAACACTAGTTACACGTTACATTTGCTTGTTACTTTGATACTGTGGATAAGTGTTTATTGCCATGGTAGCATTTACAGTGGGCATTCATTCATATAGTTCGTTTGTGTTTACGCACACTTAGTTCATTTGGTCTATACGCTAAAGGTTTCATGCTAATGTCAATTCATTTAGTTTTTAGACGTTATAGTGTTTACAGTGCACTTTTGGGGATTTGTTGTAGTGTCCGCAGTGCATATAGTTGCACAGTGTTGGGGCTCATGCATTCCTCACTTTAGTATTTATACAGCTCTTGCGGTCGGGGCATCATACCTACCATGTCAGCAGGGGGTGGTACGCAGTAGGTATTGCTGACACATTTTCACAGCAGCGGCCTCGTGACCCATGGGGGGTTTGTGCCCTTCATGCCTGCCACGCCTGCAGGGAGATACATGGCGTAGTTGTTGTTACTAACATGTCTTCAGAGCAACAATAACATGACACATGGGCAGTGTATACCCATTATGCCTGCCACATCTGCAGGGGGATACATTGCATAGTTGTTGTTGCTGACACGTCTTCAGAACAACAATAACACGACACATAGGCAGTGTATACCCATTATACCTGCCACGTCAGGAAAAAAAAATAGAAATAAAAAGGAAAATCGCTTCAGATCAGTCCTTTCTAGTTATTGTACAGTGGGACTGACATTGTGTGTATAAATTCATGTGTTGCATCATACATCAGTGGTTCATGCAATTATCTAGTTGTACTGGGCATATGTGTGGAAAAGTTGCTCTGTGCATCTGCTCATATAGTTTGTTCAGTGCATATGCTCACTCATACAGTTCATTCTAACCAAATGTTCAGTTTGTTCGGTGCACGCGCATACATACACCCATATATTGTACATACACCCATATAGTTTTGTCTGTGTATACGGTCGTGGATTGTTTGAGCATGCGGTCGTGGTGTTAGTGAGGTACATTTGGCCTTGATGGTTATGCTGGGCCCACGTTCATATTGTCATGGTCTGCATATGGGTCAAGGAGTCATGCTAAAAAAGACAAAGGATATAGCGCTCCATGGTGTAATAAACGAGAGACCTGTAAGGTGAATTAAGCAATGGCAGAGGGGCTCACCAGATCAAGTTGTGTACCCACATACACAACAATGGTGAGTGCGTGTATGGTCCGCAGCCAGCCGGCTGAACAATGGATAATGCAGAGACAGGCTTCAATAGAGGTGCCGGCTTTGAAATGACGCAGGTCACAGGAAGACAAGAGGTAGGTAAAAGCAAGAGCTTTTACCTACCTCTTGTCTTCCTGTGACCTGCGCCATTTCAAAGCCAGCACCTCTATTGAAGCCTGTCTCCGCATTATTCAAGGACTCATGTTAGGCATACGTTTATGTTGTTCATATTCGGTATACATTCATAGGTTTATTAGGTACATATGTTTCATGATGTTTTGCTGTGCTATGTTATGGTGTTTAGACCATACACCTATGTCTTTGACACTGCACAGGTTTTTATGGCATTGGGCGCATCTGTGCTCTGATAATTTGGTGTCTCACCTTTTTATTAACATTGAGTCGTGCATACAAAAAAAGCTGGGATTCGGTTTATTACTTGCCAAGTCGTCAGGTCGAGCTGTTATGATTCGGCTAGCTGGATGTGGATCCTCTGTGTCAGCGAGGGATTGGCGTGGACCGTGTCGGTGGACCGGTTCTAGGTTGCTACTGGTTTTCACCAGAGCCCGCCGCAAAGCGGGATGGTCTTGCTGCGGCAGTAGCAACCAGGTCGTATCCACCGGCAACGGCTCAACCTCGCTGACTGCTGAGAAGGCGTGGGACAGAAGGACTAGGCAGAGGCAAGGTCAGACATAGCAGAAGGTCGGGGCAGGCGGCAAGGTTCGTAGTAAATAGCAATAGCAGGAGGTCAGGAACACAGTAATGGCAAACACAGTAATAGCTTTCTCAAGGCACAAAGGCAACAAGATCCGGCCAGGAAGTGCAGGGGAAGTGAGGTTAAATAGACAGGGAGCAGGTGGAGGCTAATTAGACAGATTGGACCAGGCACCAATCATTGGTGCACTGGCACTTTAAATCTTAAAGAGCCGGCGCACACGCACCCTAGGGAGCGGGGCCGCGTGCGCCGGGACAGCACAAACGGGGAACGAGTCTGGTAAGTGACTTGGATGCGATTCGCGAGCGGGCGCGTCCCGCTATGCGAATCGCATCCCCGCCGGCAGTGTCAGTGCAGCGCTCCCGGTCAGCGGGTCTGACCGGGGCGCTGCAGAGAGAGGAACGCCGCGAGCGCTCCGGGAGGAGCAGGGACCCAGAGCGCTCGGCGTAACACAAGCATGGTTACGACCTGTCTCAGCTTTAGGTTGACGTCGATATTAATAATCATATACATTGGTTGAGGCTTTTAAATTTGGCTAGACCAGTCACGTTTTCAGGTCAGCCCAGATACAACCTGACACGACTTCAGGTTGGCGACGATGTCATCATATATGTTGTGTTATTCAGCCTTTGGGTTATGCACAGGGATATAGCATGACTTTTCCATTGTGAATTGACACGTCTATAGGTCAATCAAGGTTACGACCTGTCTCAACTTTAGGTTGACGTTGATACTACTAGTCATACATGTTGGTTGAAGCTTTTAATTCGGCTAGACCAGTCACGCCTACAGGTCAGTCCAGATACAACCTGACACTACTTAGATTGGCGGCAATGTCCTTGTATATGTTGTGTTTATTCAGCAGTTGGGTTTTGCTACAGGGATAGTTTTATATTGCCATTGTTAATTGCTACGACTATAGGTCTATTATGGTTACAACCTACATACTATTGGTTACAGATTTGGTTGAGTCTTTCATTTGTTTTTAAATACTTACACAATATTTTACACTAGAGACCCAGAGGATGTCTCACATGCCATTTTATTCCTATTTGCATTCATCGGGTTTTGCCACTCTTCTTTACATCCAGCATACTATCAAATTATATCTGTCATGTATCCAGCAGAATGTCACGTGGTCTTGCTCTGACAGGGCGTTATTGCTTGCGTCCCATGCCATCAAATCTGCCCTGAAGAGTCCACGAAGAGGGAGGTTCGCAAGCCCTCTACCCATCAACCTGGCAGCTGGCTTAGTTAGTTGGTTAGCTGGTTGTTTAGATAATTCTCCATTGGGACACCAGGACAGCTTAATGTTAGAGGCCGCACTGTTCTTGAGTTGTCGTGGTTTCCTAAGGTTGAGGGGAATTACATGTAGGTGCATGGCCGTAGTTACATTAACTTCGTTGGGATGCAGTTTATTATGCATTGAAATTGTATAGCAGAAGAATGTCATTGTCCGGTCAGGTTATTACCATACGGCATTTTCAGCTCGGGTGAGGCAAGCTTTGCTTCTACACGTTTAGGATCCAACGGGATCAGCCTCTACCATTCTTTAGGGGCGCCGCACTCACTACTACGTTGTTTGTCAAACACGTACTTATTCTTGTTAAATCCTTTTTTATTGATCCATTATGTCCAGTCATTCTCTAAGCATTGGGGCTGCTGCACCGACGTCACATCATGAAATGCCACCATACGTGGTTAGGAAATAGGGGTGCTGGGAATTCAGTGCTACGTGCACTGTACCCCCATTCCATAGTCAGTAATGCATGATGCATTTCAGTAATTGGTGAAGTGGTTATTACGCGTGTTAATAGTGCTTTGTTCTGATTTTGGGTTTTTGCCCTCTATTTTTCAGGTGAACTCCTACACGGCAGTATATCGCACAACTCTAACTGCCTAGATAGGTTACAGGATTTAGTAAGGAATAGGAGTTTAGTAAGAGGTTCAGTTAGGTAGGCTCGCTATACTAATGAGCACTGACCACAAGTGTGAAGGCTAATTCATTAGCCTGCATTTGTGGGAGGGGCGGGGATTCCCTATAAGAACCCGCGGCACTACCTGTCTCTAACACCTCGGGTTCGTCATGTCCCACCCAACCATCCCTCAACATAATTTTTCACTCCATGACTATCATTATACATCAGGGTATGCCCTCTATTTTTCAGGTGTACTCCTACGCGGCAGTATATCGCACAACTCTAACTGCCTAGATAGGTTACAGGATTTAGTAAGGAATAGGAGTTTAGTAAGAGGCTCAGTTAGATAGGCTCGCTATACTAATGAGCACCGACCACAAATATTGATATAAATATTGTATACTATTCTTCCTGCCTTCCTTCCTTTTCCAAGTGTTAACAACCTTCTCTAGTTTCCCTATGTAAATTGTACGGTTTAAGTAATACCCAACACAGGGTTAATAATACAAAGGTTTATTCACTAATACACTATATAACTTTAGCTAATATATATCTATATCCGTATAATATCAGTGTATCTCAGTGTATACAACAATGGCGACAACTTCAATACATTAACATTATACTAGTTACATTACAATTTAACCCAATACAATATCTTTCCCGCCCACCTAATTACACACCAATACACTCACACAAGCACTCAATCCAGAAGAGCTTTCTGTCCCTAGGGCTATAGGAGTTTGTGATGGCAATGAGAGGGTAAATGCTTGATACAGTTAACAGGGATAGAAGGGGTTAATGCAGGGTCTTGGTAGAGAGGAGTGGAAAGGAATTAGTGAAAGGATAGGGTTAGACTAAGAGAGAGAAGTTGGGGTAAAGGTAGAGAGGAAAGAGGGTGCCCAGGATTATATTTAGCAGATTATCAGAGTGTTTGGATCCTTGGTGTAGGAGATGAGGCAGGACAGCAGTCTATCTTTCTTGGGCCTGGATCCTCACTGCCTCATGGAGTTGCTCCCTCTTTATGGTGACTGCCCTCTCAGGATGGACGAACCGTGTGTTGGTGGACGCTGTTGGTGCAGGTGCAACGTTTGAATTTCCCGCTACTCACAGCAGCCCGGGCCTTCCGCTTTTTTTCTCGTAGCGTTACCGGAAGCAGTAGTAATCATGTAAGGTCGGGCGTTGCCGCCCGCTGGCTCTGCCTGCAAACGCTGTAGGATCCGGGAGCCAGATGGGGGTGCAGGTGTGGCCCGTCGCTATCTGAGACTGCGTTATTTCCCGGCTGTTCAGGTATGATGGGGAATTTGGGGGCGGGGAGGCTGGGCGAGGCTACGGCGAGGTCAGTCGACGCATCTAGTCTGTGGATCCCGCCGGGTCACGCAGGTATCAGCTGGAAGCTCAGGTACTGGGTGTCATGTTTCTTGGTAGGCGGTGCAAGTTCTCCGCAGACCATGGAGTACGGTGGTATGACAGGAGGTCAGGGGACGCCGCTGGGTTAGGTGTTATACTGTACTTATGCTGTTTCAGCATACATAAGCTAGCAATTGATATAAGGTCCACATACTGTCACCATTTATACGATACGTGGACCGGTACCATTCATACGGTACATGCGCTAGTTTTTGTTATGCGGTACACAGGTTCATAAGTTTGATACAGTGCTTTCGCTAGTGGTTGTTTCACTATACACTGGTATCATATATGTGAGAATTAAGTTGGTACCATTTCTAGTGTACATTTACTAGTAGTTTCACATTATACACACGCCATTAGTTATAGTACATACACAAGTAGTTTGTTACGGTACTTTACCATCGGTTGTCATACGGTACATATGCTAGTAGTTTTTTACGCTGGTAGTTGTCATGATGTGTATGGAGTTATTAGGTGTAATTGCTTTCGTAAGCATATCGTAGCAGTGTATGTGTACACTTTCCCATAGATTTCCGATTCATACGCTCATTGTACTCACACTGTATAGTTTATAGTAGTCATATTGTCCATACGCTCTCAGGATTTATGCTGTCCACGCACTTATGGTAGTTATTCTGTTTATATGCTCAGGTTACTTACGTTCCGCATACATTATAATTATACTGTTAAGTCACTCATATATTTTGCGCTTTCGCTCGTGGACATGCTGTGCGTAGGGTAATGGTGGTTTAAACGTTTCAAAGGCCCATGATTCACTCATGGCTTACTTTCCTTTCATACGCTAATGGCGTCTACACTGGTCACTAGCCCACAGTTTTTATACTCTTCACAAGCCCTTGGCACTTATAGTCACACGTTCGATGCTGTTTACGCTCTTGGTATTTTTGTGGTGTACGCAGGTATAGTATTTTACGATTTTTCCGCTTATATTATGTGGTTTCATATGCTCATAGTAGTCACACTGTTTTTACATTCATGGCGTTTCACCATCCATATGCTCGCGGTATTTTTGCTATCCTTATGTTTTTGGCAATCACTGATCATACGCTCACTGCACCTATACCCCTCACGTCATTATGGTATCTTTACTGTTCACATACTCATAGTATTTATAATGATCAGACACTATGGCATCGCTACTGTTCACACCTCATATCATTAATACTGGTCATACAACCATGGCATTCATATGGTTCACACGCTCCCATGGTTCGTACATTCATAGCATTCATGTGTGCTCATGTTTTGGTTTATACCTGATATGTCTGCAAGGGTTTGCACTGAGTAGTTGGTACTGACATATCTTCAATAATATCTCGCTATATTGGTGGTTGTATACCCTACATACCTGCTATGTCTGCAGGGGGATACACCGCGCAGTCGTTGTTTCTGACACGTCTTCAGAGAACAACATCACAACACATAGGTGGTTGTATACACTTCGTTCTGCCACGTCTGCAGGGGGATGCACCGCGCAGTTGTTCTTACTGACATGTCTTCAGACAACAACATCTTGACACATAGGTGGTTGTATACCCGTCATACCTGCCACGTCTGCAGGGGGGATGCACCGCGCTGTTGTTGTCAATGACACACCTTCAGGGCAACAACTTAACGACACCTAGGTGGTTGTATACCCTACGTACCTGCCACGTCGGCAGGGAGATGCACCGCGCAGTTGTTGTTACTGACATGTTTTTCAGAGCATCAATATCACGACACATAGGTGCTCACATATCCTTCGTACCTGCCACGCCTGTAAGGGGATGCAGTGCGCAGTTCTTATGACTGACACGTTCTCAGAGTAACAACATCACGACACTTAGGTGGTCATATATTCTTTGTACCTGCTACATATGCAGGGGGTTTCATTGCGGGGTAGTTGTTACTGACACATTGTAGAGTATCAACATCATGACACACAGGTGGTTATTATCCTTCGTACCTGCCACATCTGCAGGGGGATGCACCGCGCAGTTGTTATGACTAACACGTCTTCAGAGCAACAACATCACAACACATAGGTGCTCATATATCCTTCGTACCTGCCACGTCTGCAGGGGGATGTACCGTGCAGTTGTTATGACTAACACGTCTTTAGAGCAACAACATCATGACACACAGGTGCTCATATATCCTTTGTACCTGCCACGTCTGCAGGGGGATGCACCATGCAGTTGTTGTTACTGACATGTTTTTCAGAGCAACAACATCCCGACACATAGGTGCTCATATATCCTTCATACCTGCCACGTCTGCAGGGGGATGCACTGTGCAGTTGTTATGACTGACACGTATTCAGAGCAACAACATCACGACATATAGGTGCTCATATATCCTTCGTACCTGCCACGTCTGCAGGGGATGTACCGTGCAGTTGTTATGACTAACACGTCTTTAGAGCAACAACATCATGACACACAGGTGCTCATATATCCTTCGTACCTGCCACGTCTGCAGGGGGATGCACCGTGCAGTTGTTGTTACTGACACGTTTTTCAGAGCAACAACATCACGACACATAGGAGCTCATATATCCTCCGTACCTGCCACATCTGCAGGGGGATGCACCGTGCAGTTGATATGACTAACACGTCTTCAGAGCAACAACATTACGACACTTAGGTGGTCATACCTTTTCGTACCTGCTACACATGCTGGGGGATTCATTGCGTAGTAGTTGTTACTGACACATTGTAGAGTATCAGTATCCGACACATAGGTGGTTGCGTATCATATGTACCTGCCACATCCACAGGGGAAGGCACTGCGCAGTTGTGGTTGCTGACACGTCTTCAGAGCAACAACATCACGACACATAGGCGGTGGTATACCCTGTATACCTTCCAAGTCTGCAGGGGGATCGTTGCATAGTTGTTGGTACTGTCACATTTCAGAGCTATAACATCCCCACACATAGTGGTTGTATTCCGGTCATTCACAACATGTTGGCATGGGGAATTCATTGTGCAGTTCTTGTTGCGGACATGTCTGTGGAACAACAGTTGTCAAAAAGACCGGCAAATACGAGGGTTACGGAAGGGACGGTAAAGTTTACAGGTATGATGGAAGTGTAGTTGTTTGTCACTCATGGCAGGACGACACCCTGCAGTTCAGTTTGAAGTAAGTTCGGAGGTTTAAGGTTGGTTAGTGTCCAGGAAGGGGTGATTCGAGTGTAGTAGATGGTACATAAGGCTTCTCAGATGGATAGGCACGTGGTATACGGATAGTCTTGGCCTGTCTGTAAGAACGATGGTTATGCGTGGGTCGACTACCCGCAACAGGATAATTCTTCAGAGTTTAGTGGGGGCGCATTTCATGGTATGGCTGTCGGTACAGTTCAGGTAGTTCTTCAGGTAAGTTTCCTGAGCTTAAGGGAACCAATCATCAGATTTTACCCTATATAACGCTTGGCAAAGCGTTATATAGGGTAAAATCTTTATTTTCGCCATTCCCGGGGGATGCTGCTGCCCCCAGGGATGGTGAAGATATGAAGTTATAAACTAGTCACCTCCGCCGCCGTAAGTAGTCACCTGGGCGGGGAGCTCTTCTCACCTACTCCCGTTCTTCGGCCGGGAGCGACGCCCCCTCCGCTTGATTGATGGGCCGCGTCATTGTTCTGCTCACTGAACAGACGGAGCAGAGTGATGACGCGGCCCGTCAATCAAGCGGAGGGGGCGTCGCTCATGGCCGAAGAACGGGAGTAAGTGTTGAAGAGCTCCCCGCCCAGGTGACTACTTACGGCGTCGGCGGTGACTAGTTTATATCTTCATATCTTCACCATCCCTGGGGGCAGGAGCATCCCCTGTGAATGGTGAAAATAAAGATTTTACCCTATATAACGCTTTACCAAGCGTTATATAGGGTAAAATCTGATGATTGGTTCCCTTTAGTTCCGGTTACAGGTAAGCGTACAGATCATGGTCAAGGTCTGTCATGGAGTCAGGTTATTTGGGGTTAGTTGGCTAACAGTTTGTGTTTTGTCCTCTAGAAACTAAGATAGGGATTGCATAGGGCAGTGTCAGGCCTGACAGGTAGCATTTCAGTTTCCCTTGGCTTATTTCACAGGTCAGTATGTTTAGCTAGTATACGGGCCTGGTTGTAAGTCAGTGTTAGCTTATTCTTCAGAGCAAGCATAGTGGCCATAGATAGTCCTTACCAGGCAGTACCTTCCGTCACAACTAGTAGATTCTGTTGTAATAGGGTCCAAATTAGGGTCGTGAGGGCCAGGGTAGTTAGGGTGGGGTATAGTTTGGAGGTTTATGCATTTCTACAATTAACCTGCCAGGTTATGTGTTTTGCCCTCTAAAGGCCTGCCCTCGGTCATGGTTATGGGCACAATACAACCGCTGTTTCTTAGGTTTAATCTTTTCATGCAGGTACGGTAACGTTTGTGACACGAACACGAGTGGAAGCCCTGAACACAAGGGTAAAGCCTATCTGGCTGTGTTTGTGCAAAGGGCTGGAGTATTCTGCCCCTAAACTAATAGGCGGGGCTATAGGGGTTGTGGGTGGGGACAGGGGTATATAACACTCCCTGCTCCCACTAGCAGGACGTGCGTGACATTTTTCCGGATCCCTCCCAACCCACCCTATATTTTTCAATTTCTTTCATTTATTATAGGGTATGCCCTCTAAAGGCCTGCCCTTGGTCGCAGTTATGGGCACAATTCAACCGCTGTTTCTTAGGTTTAAAGGGGTACTCCGGTGCTTACACATCTTATCCCCTCTCCAAAGTATAGGGAATAAGATGCCTGATCGCGGGAGTCCCGCAGCTGGGGACGCCCGCGATCATGCACGCGGCACCCCATTAGTAATCAGTCCACGGAGCGTGTTCGCTCCGGGTCTGATTAAGGTTGACCGCAGGGCCGGATGTGTGATGTCACGCACCCGTCCCCATGTAACGTCACGCTCCGCCCCTCAATGCAAGCCTACGGGAGGGGGCGTGATAGCTATCACGCCCCCTCCCGTAGGCTTTCATTGAGGGGCGGAGCGTGACGTCTCACGGGGGTGGGGGCGTGACGTCACACATCCGGCCCTGCGGTCGCACGCCGCCGACCCTGCGGTCGACCTTAATCAGACACGCTCCGGGGACTGATTATTAACGGGGTGCCGCGTGCATGATAGCGGGCGTCCCCAGCTGCGGGACTCCCGCGATCAGGCATCCTATCCCCTATCCTTTGGATAGGGGATAAGATGTGTAAGCACCGGAGTACCCCTTTAATCTTTTATAAAAGTTTATATGGTCAGACTCAGGAATGGCCTAATTTATTCAACAGCGGAGTCTTTGAGTCAACCTGGGCAGCTTTAACCTTGGCTTGTTACCCAGTCAACATGACAGTCCTTTGCGCTAACACATTGGTCCTCAGGCGTCATTAGTGCAGAGTGGCATCTTTACGACTTGTCGCAGGCATGACTTTTTTAAGGCTTCTCCTTGTCATTTTGATTGAAGTAGGGATTATCATCTGTTTGGTAGTCTCCATGGACAGATAAGCAGGTCTTTACCAAGGCAGATCAGAGCTCCTAAGTAGCTCCTAAGTAGTGGGGAATGTTTCAGTACCTAAGGCCTAATTTTGGGGAGGAATACCACCTTCCATTCCCCTGTTGCTGACACTCAATCCATCCCTTATGAACCATGAGGGTTGAAGTGGCAATTACCTTGAATAATGTGGGCACCTTTCCTGTCCCTATGGGTCCAAACACACCTACAGCACACTTGGACATAATGGGGACTACCCACACACACACACACACACTCATATACCTTTAAAGAATATTTAAAAACAATACACCCAACCCAAATCAAACGATGGTTATTGACTCCAGTACACATAGAGACTCATGCCAAGTAGCATATCTAGTCTACACATCCAAAATCACATGTGGGTCATAAACCCTTGTATAATTGGGCCATAAATGTATGCACACCCATGTAGGTGGTCACCCATTTACACTTAGAGTGTCTATATGTACTCCTTAAAGTAAGCATGCAACATGGATAAAAAAACACATAATTAACATTTTCAATAGATTCATAGATATCTTCAAGTCTGTAATATTTTGGGGTCGCATCAGTATTATGTCCTTGACCCCTGTCTTCGCAAAAGGTCATGATGCTGTGTCTGACCGTGCTGTAATTGGTTGGCCAGCCTCTTTGTTTTTCTGTAAATTAAGAAGAGTCCTATATACATGAGGGCAACCAGGATTAGGAGAATGATGATTGGATGGATAAACAGGTTAACGAAGGATGTGGCTTTTGGGCTGTATCCAAAAAGGCTTTCCCACCAGGACACAGAAGAGTCTCTTTCTAAAGCATTCACAACCCCTGTAATCTTGGTTGTGTTATGTTCTAACTGCATAGTGGCTCTACTCTCCGTCTCTCTCAGCTTCTGCACAATCTTCTCTTCGCTGCTAAAATCTTAAAGAAGACGCTTTAATTCTGTGCCAAAGCCGAGAGGAATCTTCTGGAGCTTCACTGGGGTGTCAGGATGGCTGTTGAGTCTCTACTCTGCAGTGATTCTTCCTTTTTGATCAGCTACATCAATTCCTAGAATGGGATTAAGGGGACAATATGCTCCTGGGAGGAGTTCTCCTCTTTCTGTGCAGTTAGTGGCATAAACAGCATAAGATGCATTCCCTCTTTGGTACCAACACCAATATCCCTGACCCAGATATTTAAGGTTGGAAGAAGGTATTAAGTTTGCCTTCATCTCACAAGACCCCTCAGAATTCCCACATTGGTGTCTAAGAACCTGGTCATACCTATCTTGACAGAGGATAGCATCCTCTTTCTTCCAACATCCTTCTGTATCAAACAGATAAGGATTGCCTCCCTCATAAGTTAGAATATCTGAGGAGAGTTGTGGATGAAGTACAGTTTGGTTGCTCACTACCATCCCCCAGATTGATGTAACCAGAGGTGGGCACCAGGGATGAGGCGGTACAAGTAAAATTATAACAACCGTGCCACTGAGTTACCCACCATTTAGTATGGTTTACCGTGAAAGGAGGTTAAATGGATAGTGGTCGTGGTACAAAGAAGACACAATATGTTTTAGGTTGCCTGAGCGTTCACTTTGGACCTGTGTACATGCCAGGGCGAGCTTAGCTTTGTCTTGCTCCTCTAAAAGACCCACAACTAACCTTCTAAACTTCTCTCGTAGAACAGAAGACAGAGAGGTTGTAGCATCTATGTGCGAATGTTGTAAACCCTCCAAAATGTGGTTTACATCAAGCTGGTTCTTAAATCCTTCACTGGCATGTCCCGCCAGATCCCCAAGTTTGCTCCACAGGACTTCCAAGTCTGTTGTGTTTAAGGCCCCTATTCCCATAGCTCCTCCTCCTAGACCCATAGCAATCAAATCTCTTTTCCCCCAGTATGTCCTGTATCTGCATACTTGCCCTGCCTCTACCCATCCTTTTAACATGTCAATTTGATTTCTAACAAACTCCTCACAACGGTGATCCCACTGATCCACCCTAAAATAATTTACAGAAATCCTCAAGGTATACAATGTAAACTTAGCTTCTGTAAGTATCGTCGAAGGTGACGATAACTGAGGAATTATAGGGTCCGCCAATTTATGGGGCATTGCAGGGGTATGTATGTAGTCCTACCGGTTGGAGATCCTCTGTGTCTGAAGGGACTCTGACTACCGTTACACATATCTGCCCCTATCCTTTAAACCGATACCACTGATCATTGTCACCTGCCTGTAAAACCACATCACGAACAGGTGTGGTTCCAGAGAGGTAGGCCCACTGAGTGAAAATCCAGCACCCTTCATCTGCCGCCTCACAATATGGCCATTCAAACATCCCATCTATGTTGATATTGAAGTTAATATCTTTACCTTGTGGATCCCTCCAGTCTGAGGATGCATATATGTTCCGGTATTCCTCAGTCATAGGGGTGCCATCCTTCCATCGATTATAGGAGAATCTACAACATTACATACGATGTCCCACCTCCAAGGGTTGGCATCTGAAATTACCATTTGTGTATCAGGTCCCCAATGGGCATAGGTGATGAAATAATATCCTGTCACCTCTGGTACACAATTATCTCCCATAATGGTTATCATAAAAGTTCGTATGGATGTGATCCCTTCACCTGAGTATACCTGGGGCTTTTTGCATTGGTCCTGACTTTTAGGACCTTTGCACGATACAGACCTTTGAGCTGTAAGGGGCCACCTTTGTCATTCCAAAGCACCTGTCCGGTCTTACTACAATTTAACTTCAACATCAACACACTGGATTTGCAGAAAGTCAGTGGGGACATGGCCTTGTGGATAACTTGGTTCCCTACTTATCAACATTTGAGAGTCTCTCAACATACAATATGCTTTCAGAGTACCCATGACCGGCACTGGTCTATCAAAATATGTCCTTTCCCTTAGATCCTCCCGTTTTTCCGAATGTGAAAAGACAACCTTTAGGATATACCAACCATTGTACTCTACCCCCGTGGCATCCTCTGGACTCAGGATACCTTCCCTGGTGCATAGTACCTCTGTTGTATTCCTGACCGCATCCCCATAGGGGTGCAAATATGGGCTCTTAGATACCCCCCTAGTGGATCTAATGGGAGTTGGATCGGAGTCTATGTAGTACTTGTACTCTCTTAAGCACAGGTCATGCAAATCATATTGTGATGCTGAGGTGTTCTCTGCAGGGGAATAATGCTGGACTACTCCGTCAGCAAACCCATCTCTCTGGAAACCTTATACATACCAATGTCCTGGTATAAATACAAAATTAGTATATGGCTCCAATATTTTACCCTCTAGACATTGCAACATTAGTAGAGGGCTATATATTGATGTGTCGGTGTTCTTACCTCCGTCATCGTGTCTCTCACTGTGGGTGATTTGGTCTGCTAGGGTCCTGATCACTAATACCATAATTAGGAAAACCTTTAATATCTGTTTCCATCTGGATCCTGTCATCTGGTAAGGGATAAGTTATATAACATGCCTATCTTTACCAACTGAGCCTATATGTGCGCATGTAAAATTGAAAAACCGGAACCACTTCAACTCATCACCTACTCCCCCCCTTCCCCATCTCATATTGTATGGTCTTAAGTTGGGTAGGCTTGGGTGGCTTTTTCTTGGTCGATGTGGATCCAAATGGTTGCCTGCCTTCTGTGTGCTTTCTTTTTAGCAGTCATCGGCCTTCGCACTTTTAGCATTGTGTTGCCCATTGCCTCCAGGACCTGATATGGTCCCTCCCAGTTTGCATCCCAGGGTCTAACCTTACGGAACACCTTGACCATAACCATATCACCTACAGAGGGCATGGGAATCTCCCCTTGTAGATACGGTTTGTGCATTCGTATTGCTGCATGTGGCAGTAACTCCTTCAGGTTCTGTTGAACCTGTTGGAGAAACACATCTCTGGCAATGGAGTTTTTCATTGGTTCTGATATTTGTGGCTCATTTGGAAAGCAGAGCGGCATCTTGCGCCCTGTCATGAGCTCGAAGGGTTTTACACCAGTGGTGGATGATTCTGAGGCTCTGATTCCATAAGCACAGCTGGAAGAGAGGCTACCCAAGAGGAACCCCTTTCCATCAATGCCTTGGATAGTCGCATTTTCATGGTACGGTTCATCCGTTCCACTATGCCTGCAGACTGGGGATTGTAAGGTACATGAAACCTCGGCTTTATGTCCAAAAGTCCACAAAGAGATTTCATTACCTTGCCTGTGAAATGGGTCCACCGGTTGGATTCAATCACTCTGCGCATTCCCCATCGTGACAGAACCGGCTCCCAAAGGACCCGGGCAGTAGTGGTGGCTGTGTCATTTGTGGTTGGGATCACTTCTACCCATTTGGAGAAGACATCCACAACCACCAGTGCATAACAGCACTTATGACTGCCTGCTGGCACAGTCCATCAGCTGGAGGAACACGTTGCAACACTGGCTTCAGGGCTGGAGATCTTGGATTTATCTGGGCACACACCAGGCATTGTTGGGTGACTTCCTCTACCGTTTTAGACATTCCTGACCAGTATAATTTGTCCTTTAAAAGGGACAGAAGCTTATCCCGGCCAAGGTGTCCCAACAATTGGTGGTTAAGTCTTGTCAGCTCTGCTTGCAGATGCTGTGGTACTACAGGCAGAGGGAGTGGATGGGTGCCAATGTCATAGCACAAGATTTCCTGACAGATCCTCCAGGGATCCTGTGGGTTGGTAAAATGTGCAGCCAGAAGAGGATCCTTTTACTGTTCCTCTTCAAATGACAATGGACCCTCCTTGAGACCTTTCTTTCTTACAGCAACCTGGTATGAAGAGTTGTGCTGGGTATCTGGTTCCCTCAGGACTCTTGCACTGCAGCCAAATTGGCCAATTCATCAGTCTGGTTGTTACCCAGGACCAAGGGTCCATCCCCTCTCTGGTGTGCTGGGATTTTAATGAGTGCAGCCTCTCCAGGATGTGCCATGCCTCATTACCACAATTATTTCAGGACAGTCACGCAAGCCAAGGGTTTGTTCTGGCTGTTGACAAACCCTCGTCTTTTCCATGTGTCCACTACCAACAACGATTACCCCGGAATGGGTTAGGGTCAATTTAACGTTACGACCTTTTACCTAGGGACAAGCCCTGGGTCACTAATACCCTTATTTAAATACCACCCCCTAAAACTTAACCAATCGGGTTGGGATTCCCCACGCCTGTATGACGCATTCCTTTTACTTTTGTTTTCACGTGCATGCACATTGTTGTCAAATTGACAACAATGCGTGTGCGCGTGAAAATGAAAGTAAAAGGATGCACCTGTAAACACAGGGGAATGCGTCATACAGGCACACACAGATGAGGTAACAGATGAATCCCAACCCGATTGGTGTAATTAAGGGAGCAATACAGGTTACAGGTGAGTCCGGTCCCATGACTAGGATTTTGACTACTCTATTGGCTATGAATGGCGTCTGCGGTGGCGCCAAGGTACAGGCTTGGTCCTCAAATAGTGATATAGTTGGCAGTACAGTTTGATGCCCGTTTCCCTCCTGAAGACATTGCTGTAGCAACGAAACATGTAGAGGGGGCATTGTCAGCTTTTATTTAACCTCCTTGGTGTGTGTCTGTAACCAGTGGAACTGCAGTCCACTGGTTGTGACTAATATACTGGGATAGCAGGCAGCTTCCAGTTCACTAATTATATAGTAATAACACACAAGGAGGCCAGTTTTTAACCATACTTTGATCACAATTATTCATTATTTACTTAATATTAATAAAAGTTAAGTTTTAGGGGGTGGGATTTAAATAAGGGTATGAATGACCCAGGGCTTGTCCCTAGGTCAAATGTGGTCACTATGAGCTGTCACTATATGTAGTATGATTCCCTGGGGGCTGAAGGAGGAGGGCTTCTTTGATAGCTTCCAGCTCAGCCCGCTGTGCTGACAAGTGGCCTGGCAACCTGACAAGGCTCTGGTTACCTGTGGTCTCATCCAGCACAGCAAACCCTGTCACATAGGTGCCATCCAAACAAAAGCGAGAGCCATCAACAAAGATGATTCTGTCATCTGGATGTGATGTTGTCCTGAACAGTTGGGGAGCAATAACCTGCATTGGTTGTCCACAGTCATGTTCAGTCCCTGTCATATTCAACAACTGGGACAACACATACCTCGCCTTTTGTGTCACAGTCAGATTCCTTCCACCCAAGTCCATGATCCACTTCCCAAATCTCTGTTGTGAGGCGCCAGGGAGGGTATCACGAAGCAAGAGGGCTAAAGGTGAATGTGGAGTCTGAACAGTGAGAGGCTTTAAGCCTACAATATGCTCAGTTGCTTTAACTGCATAGTGCATGGCGGCAAGTTGCTTGCCACACTCATCACACCCTCTTTCAACTGGTGAAAAAAGCCTGGAGAAGTATCCCAGTGGTCTATACTCTGATCCTATTTATTGAAGCAGGACTGCCTAGATAGACTCTGCACCAGCATGGGCCTGAATTGCCATTTCTCCTTCAGGGTGAGGGGTTGCTAAGACTGGGGCCGAGTAGAGATCTCTTTTCAGAGTTACATAGTTACATAGTTAGTATGGTTGAAAAAAGACATACGTCCATCAAGTCCAACCAGGGAATTGAAGTGAAGGGTGTAAGGGGATGAGGGGAAGGGATGTAGTTTTATAATTATGCATAAGCATTAATGTTATTTTGTTCCAGGAATGTATCTAACCCTGTTTTAAAGCTGTTAATTGTTCCTGCTGTGACCAGTTCCTGAGGTAGACCGTTCCATAAATTCACAGTCCTCACGGTAAAGAAGGCGTGTCGCCCCTTTAGACTAAACCTTTTCTTCTCCAGATGGAGGGAGTGCCCCCTCGTCCTTTGGGGGGGTTTAACCTGGAACAGTTTTTCTCCATATTTTTTGTATGGGCCATTTATATACTTATATACGTTTATCATATCCCCCCTTAAACGTCTCTTCTCAAGACTAAACAATTGTAACTCCTTTAATCGCTCCTCATAGCTAAGATGTTCCATGCCCCATATTAGTTTAGTCGCGCGTCTCTGCACCCTTTCCAACTCCACAGTGTCCCTTTTATGAACAAGCAACCAAAACTGAACAGCATATTCCAGGTGAGGCCGTACCAATGCTTTATAAAGGGAGAGTATTATGTCCCTGTCCCTTGAGTCCATGCCTCTTTTTATACATGACAATATCCTGCCAGCTTTGGAAGCAGCAGCCTGACACTGCATGCTATTCTGTAGTCTGTGATCTACAAGTACACCCAGATCCTTCTCTACCAGTGACTCTGCCAGTTTAATCCGCCCTAAGACATACGATGCATGCATATTATTAGTACCCAGATGCATAACTTTACATTTATCCACATTGAACCTCATTTGCCAAGTGGATGCCCAGACACTTAGTCTATCCAAGTCATCTTGTAACTTATGAACATCCTCTATAGACTGTAATGTGCTACAAAGCTTGGTGTCATCTGCAAAGATAGAAACAGAGCTGTTAATACCATCCTCTATATCATTGATAAATAAATTAAACAACAGCGGGCCCAGTACTGAACCTTGGGGTACACCACTAATAACCGGGGACCAATCAGAGTACGAATCATTGACCACCACTCTCTGGGTACGATCCATGAGCCAGTGTTCAATCCAGTTACAAACTAAAGTTTCCAAGCCCAAAGACCTTAACTTACCTGTCAGACGTCTGTGAGGGACAGTATCAAACGCTTTGGCAAAATCCAGAAACACTATATCCACAGCCATTCCTCTGTCAAGGCTTCTACTCACCTCTTCATAAAAGCAAATTAGATTGGTTTGGCAACTTCTATCCTTAGTAAACCCATGCTGGCTATCACTTATAATACAATTATCCCCTATGTATTCCTGTATGTAATCCCTTATAAGTCCTTCAAACAATTTACCCACAATGCACGTTAGACTTACCGGTCTATAATTACCTGGCGAAGACCTAGAGCCCTTCTTGAAGATTGGTACCTGATTAGCCTTGCGCCAGTCCCTTGGCACAATACCAGACACCATAGAATCTCTAAATATCATGAACAAGGGTACAGATATTACTGAACTTACCTCTCTAAGAACTCTTGGGTGTAGTCCATCCGGCCCTGGAGATTTGCTTTCATTTACTTTACTTTACTTACCTTGTACCATCTCTACATTAAGCCAGTTCAGTACATTACATGATGTGTTACCAGCACTGACCTAGCCAATGTCAGCTCCGTTTTCCATAGTGTATACAGAACTAAAGAACCCATTCAGTAGCTCCGCCTTCTCTTGATCGCCCGTGACAACCTCCCCATTATCATTATTAAGGGGTCCTACATGCTCTGTCCTTGTTTTTTTTGTATTTATATATCTAAAAAAATATTTAGGATTAGTTTTGCTTTCTTTGGCCACCTGTCTCTCATTTTGAATTTTTGCGGTTTTTATTACATTTTTACAGATTTTATTAAGCTCCTTGTACTGTTTAAATGTTATAGCTGACCCATCAGATTTGAATTTTTTGAAGGCTATTTTTTTGTTGTTTATTGCTCTTTTTACATCATTTGTTAGCCATGTAGGATTTAGTTTTAATCGTTTATATTTGTTCCCCTTTGGTATATATTTAGCTGTATAGTTATTTAGAGTTGATTTAAAGATGTCCCATTTCCCTTCTGTATCAGTATTTGAGAACACCTCCCCCCAGTCTATGTCCTGTAGTGCAGATCTCAGCCCAGGGAAATTTGCCTTTTTAAAGTTATATGTTTTTGCCTTCCCCGTCTGTCTTTGTTTCCTACATTTTAAGTCAAAAGTAACTATATTGTGGTCGCTATTACCAAGGTTTTCCCGCACAGTTACATTACCAACCAGCTCTGCGTTGTTGGAAATGATCAGATCCAACAAGGCATCACTTCTTGTTGGGTCCTCCACAAACTGGCCCATAAAATTTTCCTGCAATAAATTTAGGAATTGTCGCCCCTTTGTAGTTTTAGCCAACCCCCGACCCCAATCTATATCTGGATAGTTAAAATCTCCCATTATTACCACTGTACCTGCCCGGGCGGCCCTCTCTATTTGTTTATACAGCTGACCTTCTATCACTTCAGTGATATTAGGGGGTCTGTAGATTACACCAAATACTATTTTTTCAATGTTTCCCTCCTTTTGTAATTCTACCCACAATGATTCCACATCCTCAGAATCATCACACACTATGGCATCGTTCACACTGACTTTCATACCACTTCTTACATACAGACAGACTCCACCACCTTTTCTGTTCATTCTCTCCTTGCGAAACAATTTAAACCCCTGCAGATTAACAGCCCAGTTATGCGAGGAGTCCAGCCATGTCTCAGTGACCCCAACTATATCAATATATTCCTCCAGTATCAAGGCCTCAAGCTCCCCCATTTTATTTGCTAGGCTTCTGGCATTTGTGAACATACACTTTATATTTCCATTAAGTTTTACACATATAGTCTCACTAATGGGATTTTCAGAGTTATTGGGGTTAATGTTATTTTTTGAGTTATAAGGGCTAATTGTACTATTTAAGTTATTGGGGCTAATGGGATTTATTGAGTTATTGGGTCTAACGTTATTATTTAAGTTATTGGGGCTAATGGTATTTTTTTGAGTTAATGGGGCTTATTGTAGTTATTGAGTTATTGGGGCTAATGGAATTTTTTGAATTATTGGGATTACAATTTTTCTGGCTACATTTATTTTTACGACTGGTTTGTAACCCATGGAATTCCTTATCCACTGCTCTTAACCTCCCCCCACAGGACTCCTCTCCACCCACCATTATGTCCTGACCCCTCTCTAACCTATTCATCCCACTGTCTGCTTTCTTTGCTTTACTATCCTCCCCCCACTCACCTAATTTAAATACTCTGCTACCCCTTCCAGGATTCTCTCCCCCAGCACAGCGGACCCCCTTCCATTTAGGTTCAAATTATCCGTAGAATAGAGTTTGTACCCCAATGAAAAGTCAGCACAGTGCTCTAAAAACCCAAACCCTTCCCCCTTACACCACGACTTAAGCCATGCATTTAACTCCCTAAGCTCCCGCTGTCTTTCCTGCGATGAGTTGAAAATGCATCTTCCTGTGGTTCGGACCAGACTTTCAAGGAAGGTTCTTCCCCTCTGAGAAGCTCATACAGCGGCTTCGCTTTCCCAGCAAAATCCTCTATGAACTCTCTCATAAAGTTGGCTACCCCCAGGAACTTGCGCAGGTCCTGAAGAGTACCTGGTCTGGGTAGTTTCACCATGGTTTCCACGTGGGCAGCCATGAAGCCTTTGCCTCCATGTGAAATTTGGACGCCAAGGAAGGTTACTTCTGACCTAGCCAAGTTTGCCTTTTGAGGGTTCAGTTTGAGCCCTGCTTGGACCAGGAGTCCCAACAGTTTCCTCAATATAGCCAAGTGCTCTTCCATGGTCTCTGTCTGAAGGAGCAAATCGTCTACATATTGCAGCAGACATTCTGGCCGTGAAAACACACTTAGTACGGCCACCAATGCCTGGTGAAAGTATGTAGGGCTGCTGTGAAACCCCTGAGGGAGTACACAAAACATGTACTCTTTGTCCCCCACAGTGAAAGCAAACTTGTACCTACAGCTCTTTGTCAGTTCAATGGAGAAGAACCCGTTGGCAACATCAATGGTCGAGAATACGTGACTTTTGCCTCTTATTCTTGCCATTATGTCGGGAATCTGTGCAACTACTGGGGCAGACATGGGGTGTATTTGTTAAGGACTCTTAGGTCTACAGTCAATCTGAAAGAATTAATGTCCTTCTTTTTCACAGGCCAGAGAGCATTGTTGCATGTAGAATTGCCCTCTATGACCATGCCCCTTTCTTTCAAATCCTGGACTGTGTCCAGTATTGACTCCATTGCCTCTGGTGGAAAGCGGTATTGTCGCTGAGGTGGTGGGTCTGGCCCTTGGATATCAACCTGAACACCTACCATTTCCCCGCAGTAATTTTTACTTTGGGCCCACAAGCATGGATGTTCATACACAATAGGTTCAAGGTCTAAGTTAGGTTAGGTTATGTCAAACCTCTGGCCATTTGTGTTCCAGCATGTTGCAGGAGTTTTCAATTGCAGGGGTGGTCCCAGACACTGGCATTGTATGACACACACCTTTGCTTGTCTAGGACCCTTCCACACAATGCAGTTTGCCAAATCAATGATCCATCCATTCTATGTCATTACATCGGTACCAATTATGTTATCGGAACATGGGTAATACCACATTGGTATCTTCAGTGTCATATGTCTGGCAATCTGGATGACAACTTCCTCTATTCTGTGGGCTCTCACCCCCCCTTGTTGGTGATCAAATCCGATCACCACACACTGAGGGCTGTTGGGGTGAAGATTAGTGATGGAAATTTCCGCACCAGTGTCAAGCATGATCTTTGTGTTCTGATTTTTTATTCTGGCTTCAATGGGGGTCTACCTGAAGAATCCAATATGATGTTGCATATTGCAGCCAGATGTTTAGGGATCCCTAACCTTCAGTCAAGGTGCACCAGACTCCCAGTAGGTACCTCTGTGGTACATACTGCCACTTGAGAATGTTCAGCTGGAACATTCTGCATAGCTTCTACCCTTTAATGGTTTTTCAACTGGTTTGCTTGGGACATTTACAAGTGCAACATGTTTAGTTTGCCATTGTAAATGCTCCGAATTCTTTTCTGTCTGTACCCCATGTTGTTTGGCATTAATGGGTTTCACTTTGAAACCATTATTATTGCTAGTTTTATCTTGGGCAAGTGTTTTGTAGGAAGGTTTAGTCTCAAGGGGAGATACGCCTTCTTTACCATAAGAACTGTGAACTTATGGAACAGTCTACCTCAGGAACTGGTCACAGCAGGAAAAATTAACAGCTTTAAAACAGGGTTAGATACATTCCATGAACAAAATAACATTAAAGGGGTATTCCAGGCCAAAACTTTTTTTTATATATCAACTGGCTCCGGAAAGTTAAACAGATTTTTAAATTACTTCTATTAAAAAATCTTCATCCTTCCAATAGTTATTAGCTTCTGAAGTTGAGTTGTTGTTTTCTGTCTAACTGCTCTCTGATGACTCACGTCCCGGGAGCTGTGCAGTTCCTATGGGGATATTCTCCCATCATGCACAGCTCCAGGGACGTGACATCATCATTGAACAGTTAGACAGAAAACTTCAGAAGCTAATAACTATTGGAAGTAATTTACAAATCTGTTTAACTTTCCGGAGCCTGGAAAGGTTTTGCCTGGAATACCCCTTTAATGCTTATGAAGAAATATAAAATCCCATCCCTTCCCCAATATTGCGCCACACCCCTACCCTTCAATTCCCTGGTTGAACTTGATGGACGTATGTCTTTTTTCAACCGTACTAACTATGTAACTATGTAACCGTGTGGACATTTTTCATGTGCCCATATTGCAGACACAGGAAACAACGAATGTGTCCTGACTGCTTTTTTCCAATGGTGGAGTTGTGGGAAAGACAGGACTGTATGGCTTAGCATGGTGTCTCTGTTCTTCTTTAGATCTAACGGTGACATTCCCACGCTCCCTAACTTTCACAGACTTTCTATTGTCCAGTTGATCTCGTCTGTATTGCTCAATAATCATAGCTGCATCCGTGAGTGAAGATTCTTTCGCTGCACTTAACCGGATCGCAGTCTCCAGGTAAGGCAATCTTTCCACAAACATACGCACCATTCCTTGTGGAACTCCTATACCTTGATCTTTTGTTACCTTCCTGTACATTGCTTCAAACCTCCCACACAGAGACAACGGTTCATCATGTATGGTGGGTTTGAATTTAAGGAAAAGATAATAATGTGTAGCTCACTTATGATATAGAGAGAGTATAGTGCTTGAGGTTAAAGGTGGTACCCCCACCCAAGGGGCCTAATCTAATATAGGAAAAAAAAATGTATATATAAAATATATAAAAAACAGTCCTCTAAAGCACTAGGGATATGAAAAAAGAAAATGAGTGAATAGAATGTGGATCCAATTGTTTTAGTAAAAATAAAATTGTGTTTATTATGTAGAATAATATAGTATACAGCCAATCACCTGGCAGGGCCCTGGCAGGTGAAAGGCAATAAAATGTTAAACTATTAATAAAAAATAGCACAAAAATACAAAAGATAAATTAAATTAATATCCGCTGTAAAGATAAAAAGTCTCTTTTCAATGATCACAAGTCTCCTTGAGAAGAAATAGAATCCATCAATGCTGTATGCTAAAAATCACCAATATAGCGCGGATGCCTGGAGTGTCACAAGTATCATATAGTCTTGCAGAGACTCAATAGTAACACTTTATCAGGGGTAAATCAATTATAAGTCCTGCAACAGTGTTGTGGTCTTGGATGCAGTAGCAAGTAAGCTGAACCGGTAAGTATAATTGTAGCAAATGTATCGCGGTGCACAGCACCACTCACCCTCCTCAACAGCCGCGATGGATGCAGTGCCTGTCTGTATTCCGGTCGGGGTGAGTGGCTCTCCGGGGGCTTCGAATGTCCTGGGCTGGCACGGAGAGGCGTCCGGCCTAACGGAGTAGTGTCCAGGAGTGGATTCCAGGAGCTCTGCCGTCCGGGGCTGCAAATGAGTAACCGACAACAGGTGCGTGTCCCAATGATGCGCTAGCAGTGCGCGCATAATGGTGGTCCCGATACCGCAGGCATCCAGCAGTTGCAAGTTGGTAATTGAGCGGATATATACCTAATGTCTTTGTGCTTTAGACAAGGTCGGACGCGTTTCAAAGCCACAGGCTTTTTCTTCAGTGACCGCACCTGTTCACAAGGAGACTTGTGATCATTGAAAAGAGACTTTTTATCTTTACAGCGTATATTAATTTAATTTATCTTTTGTAGTTTTGTGCTATTTTTTATTAATATTTTAACATTTTATTGCCTTTCACCTGCCAGGGCCCTGCCAGGTGATTGGCTGTATACTATATTATTCTACATAATAAACTAAAACAATTGGATCCACATTCTATTCACTCATTTTTTTTTTTCATATCCCTAGTGCTTTAGAGGACGGGTTTGAATTTAGTCAGGATATCCGGGGTAACATCCCAATGGCCAGTTGCTAATTTCGTAAGTTTTGAAAGGCGTTCTTCCTCATTATGAAATTTGCCATTTTTGGGGTCCATTTTCCCTCTTGCCTCAAACCTCTAGATAAGGTGTGTAGGCAACTACAATTTAAACAACTCCATGCAATTTTGTGGGGCCACTGAAAACTTGTTGCAATGCTCCTCAAAAATGTTGCATGAGGTAAATGGATCTACATTGGGATCATAACTAGGGATCTCTTTGCAGATCTTTAACAGGAAATTTATCCTTTCCATAACGTTGTGGAGGATAAAATTTCGGTACCCTTCTTGTTTGCCTTGGTAGACTGGAAGCTGAGTTTACAGTTTCCCATCCGCTACCAAATAGCACACTTGTTCCCTCCCTATTACCGGGACTGTTATCCATATTCTCCATAGGTGTTGGAGAACATGATAACCCTCGCTCCACTTGTTGCCTGTCATCCAGACTTGTAGATTGAATGCATTCGATCCCCATCAGGCACTGGAGCCATTGCTCCTGTCTCCCCCTCTGCCAACTCCATTACACAGACTTGTTTCGTTGGCAAGGGCAACTTGCTATGTGCACTAGGCCGAGACAGATTAGTGATGTTCTGCTGCAGGTTTGCAATCATCTGCGATTTTGCAGCCAGATCTTCCCTAAGTGTTGCTATCATGGCATCAGTAGATGCCATTCTAGTTCTATACTGATTGATCTCAGTGTACAATTGAAGAAGCTCTTTGTCCATGTCAGGGCAATACCTCTCTTGGTCAGAGAGTTTTGATTCCAACATACACATTTCCTTGCCTCTTTCAATTGTACACTGGGCTTCTTCTAACTGGTATTCCAGTGTACACACTTGTTTCACTTTATCTAAGCAGCTAAGGCAGTGATAATTATGTATATCAGCTACCATGTTTGCCTTCCTGTTAGCAGCAATTGTTTCACTGTGTTCATGCTTCCAAATTGTGTCCTCAAAGCAATACACTAGCTTTGCTAACATCTTAATCCGTTTAGAAGTTTTGTTTAGAACACATCTTTTGCTAATATGCATTTTATCATATTTAAATGCTTGATCTAATAAAACGGACCATAACATTTCTGCTGATTTGTATGTGGTGGGGGTATAGGGTCAAAACTACTATGTTGTGCCAAATCTTTTAGTGTGGAAAAGTCCATACTTATGTTTTCCATGGCCATCTTGGTCAGTGTTGTCCTTCTCGTCCCTTTCGTGCTGCTTGAAAAAGGTCCTTTTCTTCCGGAACGCCTTTTCCCGACCAGCTGGATGTCACCTTAGGAACACTACCATCTATGCTTGAAAGTATGTGTATGGAATTCTTTTACTTAGTGAATCGTTCTCCGTTTCGCCGCAAAGGAAAAAAAAATTGTTAACACCTTAGAGGAAAAAATAAATAAAACAAATAGGTTCGCTGTTCCTAAATATATTTCTGTGTCCTGTTTTAAACAAAACTATGTTATTTGTCCAAACTTCAAGGTCTAGACACACAGTATAACATAACACTTCACCGTGTACGTATGTTACCTGTCCACGCCTCTCTGCCTATCTTAGTTCACAATATACCACAATCCTACTAAAACAAAAACACAAAGAAATAAATAAAAAACAGTCGGGCCAGGCTCGCTAATGTTAAAGGATGTAATACCCTGGTTTAAGACTTGCCAATGTAAATGGATATATTAATGTTAAAGGATATGTATAAATATTGATATAAATATTGTATACTATTCGTCCTTCCTTCCTTCCTTTTTCAAGTGTTAACAACCTTCTCTAGTTTCCCTATGTAAATTGTACGGTTTAAGTAATTCCCAACACAGGGTTAATAATACAAAGGTTAATTCACTAATACACTATATAACTTTAGCTAACATATATCTATATCCGTATAATATCAGTGTATCTCAGTGTATACAACAATGGCTACGACAACTTCAATACATTAACATTATACTAGTTACATTACAATTAACCCAATACAATATCTTTCCGGCCCACCTAATTACACACCAATACACTCACACAAGCACTCAATCCAGAACAGCTTTCTGTCCCTAGGGCTATAGGAGTTTGTGATGGCAATGAGAGGGTCAATGCTTGATACGTTAACAGGGATAGAAGGGGTTAATGCAGGGTCTTGGTAGAGAGGAGTGGAAAGGAATAAGTGAAAGGATAGGGTTAGACTAAGAGAGAGAAGTTGGGGTAAAGGTAGAGAGGAAAGAAGGTGCCCAGGATTATACTTAGCAGATTATCAGAGTGTTTGGATCCTTGGTGTAGGAGATGAGGCAGGACAGCAGTCTATCTTTCTTGGGCCTGGACCCTCACTGCCTCATGGAGTTGCTCCCTCTTTATGGTGACTGCCCTCTCAGGATGACTCCCTCCCTTCCATCCAGCTTGGTATATATAGCTAACTTTATACAATGTCCTAAGACCCTCCTATCTGGCCAGATATCCCCAGGCACCAACACAGGTTTGGTGGGCACATACCTGAGAATGTTTGTAGACAATGCCACCTATGCTTTGGCCTCTCTATGACCTGGCCAGATATCCAAAGGCTACCATGATATGTGCATTAGACAGGTTAGGTCAGAATGTTTTACAACACATCCCAAAGTATGCCCCTGATCTATTGACCATTATATAGCATTTTATGACATGCCCCAAGTCATGTAAGAAATATATCTGTTTGTACAACATTTCTATAGACATTATTATAAAGGTCATTTATAGGGCATAGGTTGATGTGAGATAGATCGATATAAATATGATTATATGACGCTTCCCTTCACACAAATCATATACATTATAGGTATTGCCACGCCCGTAATGATGTGTACTATAAAACTATAATGTAAGTTATCCTGTGTGGTGAACGACGTTAAAAAAAGCATCAGAAAAAGCGCAAAATTCGCCAATTTTGGCACAAATAGCGGAATAAAAAAGATCAAAAGGTAGCACAAAAATCATACCAATAAAAAGTAGAGCTCATCGTGGAAAAAAATAAGCCCTTACTCAATGGCATCGGATGAAAAATAAAAAAGTTACGGCTGTTGGAAAATGAATGGCAGAAAAATAATTTTGCTCAGAAAAGGAAAAAGAACATGGAAAGCTATATAAAATGGGTATCGCCATAATCGTACTGACCCACAGAATAAATATAGCATCACTTTTACCGCACAGTGTACACCATGAAAAAAATGCCAGAATTTTTCCAGTTTTTCACAATATTTTGAGGCTTTTCACAAAAAATGCTGCAAGTGTCAACAAAAATGCACCACTTATATAAAGTACAATATGTCACAAAAAACTATCTCAGAATCGCTCTGCTCAGAAAAAGTGTTCTAAAGTTATTACCATTTAAAGAGACTGGTCATTGAGGTAAAAAATGGGTCCGTCCTTAAGGGGTTAATCTATTCTTGCAGAAATTGTTACAGTGCAGATGGGGGCACAGACTCGGGG
This sequence comes from Hyla sarda, assembly GCF_029499605.1. Taxonomy (NCBI): domain Eukaryota; kingdom Metazoa; phylum Chordata; class Amphibia; order Anura; family Hylidae; genus Hyla; species Hyla sarda. The sequence goes on along the minus strand of NC_079197.1, from coordinate 65,268,255 downwards.
ATGCCCCTGAATTTTACATTGTTTCTGCAAGACCTAAAATCCAGGTCGGCTACCTTAGCTCTGAGGTTTGTTACTTCAGATTCCAGGTCATAATGGGCATCTATCAAATCATTGTGAGAAGAAGCAAAGTCTCCCATTTTGGATTCAACATGTAGGACTCATTGCTGCACTTCAGCCAATTCTGCTTTCACGGGCTTCGGCATCTGTTCTACATCTTTATGTATAGATTGATAGAGAGCAAGCAGCATATTTTTAAGGGTTAAATCTGTGACTGGAGTGTCAGAGGTTGGCTGACTTAACCTCTTCAGGACATAGGGCGTATGGATACGCCCTGCATTCTGTGTCCTTAAGGACCGAGGGCGTATCCATACGCCCGTGGGAATTCCGGTCCCCACCGCTAGCCGGTTGGGGATCGGAGCTGGATGCCTGCTGAAATCGTTCAGCAGGCATCCCGGCATATCGCCCAGGGGGGTCATTATGCCCCCCCCCCCATGTCGGCGATGGCCGCAGATCGCTGGACAATTGACCCGGTGACCCGGAATTACTGGCTGATCGGGGCCGTCTCTGACGGCCCCGAACAGCCATAGCCTGCAGGGGTGAGGTTGCACTGGTGCCACCTCACGATCGCCCTGATTCGTCGGGCGGTTTACCGGCCGACCAATCAGGGCGCCTGCTGCGGGTGTCACTCCCGCAACCCGCTCCGCCCCTCTTCCGGAGGACATTAGCGGGTGCGGGACGTGGACCCCAGGAGCTGGGGACTCCGATCCCCGGCGTCAATGTTGAGATCGGGGCCACAGGAGCGGCGGCGCAGAACTGACCTGTGTCCCGGAGCAGCAGCAGGAGGTGAGTGACAGCCTCCTGCTGTTGCTTAGCAACAGCTCCCAGCATGCAAAAAGGGCATGCTGGGAGCTGCAGTTATGCAACAGCAGGAGGCAGACAACTACAACTCCCAGCATTCCCTTATGGGCATGCTGGGATTTATGGTTTTGCAACAGCTGGAGGCACATTTTTTCTATGGAAAAGTGTACCTTCAGCTGTTGTATAACTACAACTCCCAGCTTGCACAAACAGCTAAAGTGCATGCTGGGAGTTGTAGTGGTGCATCTGCTGGTTGCATAACTACAACTCCCAGCATGCCCGTTGGCTGTCGGTGACTGCTGAGAGTTGTAGTTTTGCAACAGCTGAAGGCACAATGGTTGTGAAACTCAGAGTTTTTTTTTACCTAACTCAGTGTTTCACGACCGGTGTGCCTCCAGCTGTTGCAAACTGCAACTCTCAGCAGTCACTGTACACCATGCACCGTACATGCTGGGAGTTGTAGTTTTGCAACAGCTGGAGGCACACTGGTTGTGAAGCACTGAGTTAGGTCACAAACTCAGTGATACATAACCAGTGTGCCTACAGCTGTTGCAAAACTAAAACTCTCAGCATGTACAGTCTGTCAGCGCATGCTGGGAGTTGTAGTTTTGCAACAGCTGGATGTTCCCCCCCCCCCCCCCCCCCCCAATTTTAATGTACAGGGTACACTCACATGGGCGGAGGTTTACAGTAAGTATCCGGCTGCAAGTTTGAGCTGCGGCAAATTTTCTACTGCAGCTCAAACTGCCAGCCAGAAACTACTGTGAACCCCCGCCCGTGCGACTGTACCCTAAAAACACTACATTACACTACACTAACACATAATAAAATAAAAAGTAAAAAACACTACATATACACATACCTCTACACAGCCCCCCTCCCCAATAAAAATGAAAAACATATGGTACGCCACTGTTTCCAAAACGGAGCTTCCAGCTGTTGCAAAACAACAACTCTCAGTATTGTCGGACAGCCGTTGACTGTCCAGGCATGCTGGGAGTTTTACAACAGCTGGAGGCACCCTGTTTGGGAATCACTGGCGTAGAATTCCCCTATGTCCACCCCTTTGCAAGTCCCTAATTTAGGCCTCAAATGCGGATGGCGCTCTCACTTTGGAGCCCTGTCGTATTTCAAGGCAACAGTTTAGGGTCACATATGGGGTATCGCCGTACTTGGGAGAAATTGTGTTACAAATTTTGGGGGGTATTTTCTGCTTTTACCCTTTTTAAAAATGTAAATTTTTGGGGAAAACAAGCATTTTAGGTAAAAAAAAATTTTTTTTTTTACATATGCAAAAGTCGTGAAACACCTGTGGGGTATAAAGGTTCACTTAACCCCTTGTTACGTTCCCCGAGGGGTCTAGTTTCCAAAATGGTATGCCATGTGTTTATTTTTTTGCTGTCCTGGCACCATAGGGGCTTCCTAAATGCGGCATGCCCCCAGAGCAAAATTTGCTTCCAAAAAGCCGAAAGTGACTACTCCTCTTCTGAGACCTGTAGTGCACCAGTAGAGCACTTTTCACCTCCATATGGGGTGTTTTCTGAATCGGGAGAAATTGGGCTTCAAATTTTGAGGGGTATTTTCTGCTATTACGCTTTTTAAAAATGTAAAATTTTTTGGGAAACAAACATTTTAGGTAAATTTTTTTTTTTTTTTTTTACATTTGCAAAAGTCATGAAACACCTGTGGGGTATTAAGGCTCACTTTATCCCATGTTACATTCCCCGAGGGGTCTAGTTTCCAAAATGGTATGCCATGTGTTTTTTTTTTGTTTTTTTGCTGTTCTGGCACCATAGGGGCTTCCTAAATGCAACATGCCCCCCAAAAACCATTTCAGAAAAACGTACTCTCCAAAATCCCCTTGTCGCTCCTTCCCTTCTGAGCCCTCTACTGCGCCAGCCGAACACTTTACATAGACATATTACGTATGTGCTTACTCGAGAGAAATTGGGCTACAAACACAAGTCAAAATTTTCTCCTTTTACCACTTGCAGAAATTCAAAAATTTGGTCTACAAGAACATGTGAGTGTAAAAAATGAAGATTTTGAATTTTCTCCTTCACATTGCTGCTATTCCTGTGAAACACCTAAAGGGTTAAAACACTTACTGAATGTCATTTTGAATACTTTGGGGGGTGTAGGTTTTATAATGGGGTCATTTATGGGGTATTTCTAATATGAAGACCCTTCAAATCCACTTCAAAACTGAACTGGTCCCTGAAAAATATCGAGTTTGAAAATTGTGAAAAATTTGAAAATTGCTGCTGAACTTTGAAGCCCTCTGGTGTCTTCCAAAAGTAAAAACTTGTCAATTTTATGATGCAAACATAAAGTAGACATATTGTTTATGTGAATCAAAAAAAAAAATATTCGTAATATCCATTTTCCTTACAAGCAGAAAGCTTCAAAGTTAGAAAAATGCAAAATTTACAAATTTTTCATCAAATTTACGGATTTTTCACCAAGAAAGGATGCAAGTTACCACAAAAATTTACCACTATGTTAAAGTAGAATATGTCACAAAAAAAAACTATCTCGGAATCAGAATGATAACTAAAAGTATTCCAGAGTTATTAATGTTTAAAGTGACAGTGGTCAGATGTGCAAAAAACGCTCTGGTCCTTAAGGCCAAAATGGGCTTGGTCCTGAAGGGGTTAATAAGCATTCTGCCAAAACAGGTGGTATTGGGTTACTCATAGCACTCACCCTTTCAGAAGCGAAGTCCAAGCCCCCCTCATGAAGCCTCTGGCTTTGTTTCAGTGGGTTGACGCTCAGCGGGGAGGCTGGGGCAGAGTGTGAGGCAACATGGCTCCCGTCATTCCTTTCACCCAATGCTGGCAGAAGGGGACCTGCAGTAGTTAAAGTTGCCACTGGAGAGGAGTAGGAAGGATATGGGAGTCTGAGAATTCAGAGCATGCCAGAGAAGATGGGCCAGCACCATCTTGAAAGCGCAGAGTACCAAGGACAGCATAATAACATTTGCGGGATCTAGATGACATGAGGAAATGTTGTTGCAGTCCCCTGAGAGGAAAATAGGGATTTTAGTGGTCAGACGTTGCTGTAGTTGCGTTGGTAGTGCGGAGGTCTGTTCACAGGAAACCATCTCCAGCAAGCGCCAAGCCAGGCCCCCCATAGGGGTCTATCTATAGCAATCACTTGATTGCTAATACTTTTCAGTGCTCTGCATAGGAAATAGCACTGATCAGTGTTATCGGCGATCTCAGACCAGAGCAGAAGACCCCTGGAGATGGACGGAGGCAGATGAGTATACCTTCCTCCGCCATTTTAGATGATTGGATCCCTGCAGCAGCTCCGCGGGCAATCCGATCATTCATTTAATTGTGCACATTGCCACAGATGCCATGATCTGTGTTGATCACGGCATATGAGGGGTTAATGGCGGATATCAGCACGATCGCTGGTGTCCGCCATAACCGGCGGGTCCCGGGCTGCTAATAGCAGCCGGGACCTGCAGGGCATGATGCGAGCACCGCTCTGATGCTCGCGGCCATATACAGGACGTAAAGTACATCCTGGTGCGCGAAGTACCTCCTCACCAGGACGTACATTTACATCCGTGGTCGTTAAGGGGTTAAAATATTATGACCATGATGAATTTCCAACAATATACGAACAATGCAATTCACCATTTTGCACTATTTTCCAGAGATGAGCTCTAGAAGTGGTAGTGGTAGAAGTAACTTTTGCAATATAATAAAATAATAAAGTTATTATAATAATGATATGTAGGTTTGTTGGTTATAATTGATTAACATGAAAGAGTAATAAACACACCATGATATATATATATATATATATATATATATATATATATATTATATGAATAACCCTTTAACGACGCAGAACGTATATTTACGTCCTGCGCCGGCTCCCGCGATATGAAGCGGGGTCGCGCTGCGACCCCGCATCACATCGCGTCAGTCCCGATGCTCATCAACAGCCGGGACCCGCGGCTAATACCAAACATCGGCGATCGCGGCGGTCAAAGCTGACCGCCGCTTCTAAAGCGAAAGTGAAAGTATCCCGGCTAGTCAGTCGGGCTGCTCGGGACCGCCGCAGTGAAATCGCGGCGTCCCGAACAGCTTGCAGGACACCGGGAGGGCCCTTACCTGCCTCCTCGGTGTCCGAACGGCGAATGACTGCTCCGTGCCTGAGATCCAGGCAGGAGCAGTCAAGCGCCGATAACGCTGATCACAGGCGTGTTAATACACGCCAGTGATCAGCATAGGAGATCAGTGTGTGCAGTGTTATAGGTCCCTATGGGACCTATAACACAGCAAAAAAAAAGTTAAAAAAAAGTGTTAATAAAGGTCATTTAACCCCTTCCCTAATAAAAGTCTGAATCACCCCCCTTTTCCCATAAAAAAAATAAAACAGTGTAAATAAAAATAAACATATGTGGTATCGCTGCGTGCGTAAATGTCCGAACTATAAAAATATATTGTTAATTAAACACACAGTCAATGGGGTACGCGCAAAAAAATTCCAAACTCCAAAAAAGCGTATTTTGGTCACTTTTTATACCATTAAAAAATGAATAAAAAGTGATCAAAAAGTCCGATCAAAACAAAAATTGTATCGATAAAAACGTCAGATCATGGTGCAAAAAATGAGCTCTCATATTATAATGGTCAGAAGAGGACATTTATAAATGTATAAATTTTCCTGCATGTAGTTATGATTTTTTCCAGAAGTACGACAAAATCAAACCTATATAAGTAGGGTATCATTTTAACCGTATGGACCTACAGAATAATGATAAGGTGTCATTTTTACCGAAATATGCACTGCGTAGAAACGGAAGCCTCCAAAATTTACAAAATGGCGTTTTTTCTTCGATTTTGTCGCACAATGATTTTTCCATTTTGTCGTGAATTTAAAATGACTGATGTCTCTGCAAAGTAGAATTGGTGACTCAAAAAATAAGCCATAATATGGATTTTTGGGTGGAAAATTGAAAGGATTATGATTTTTAAAAGGTAAGGAGGAAAAAACGAAAGTGTAAAAACGGAAAAACCCTGAGTCCTTAAGGGGTTAACCCCTTAAGGACTCATGACGTACCGGTACATCATGAGTCCGTTCCCGACCTGAAACGCGGGGCCCACGGCATAGCCCCGCGTCATAGCGGGTCGGGCCCATCCTCTAACAATGGCCGGCACCCGTGGCTACTAGCGCGCTGCCCTGATCGCAGTGCAGCGCGCTATTAACCCTTTAGACGCAGCGTTCAAAGTTGAACGCTGCGTCTAAAGTGATAGTGAAACCATGCCGGTTAGCTCAGGGAGCTGTTCGAAATTGCGGCGTCCCGAACAGCTGCTGGACACGAGCAGGGTCTTCTACCTTGTCTCCTGGTGTCCGATCGCCGAATGACTGCTCAGTGCCTCAGTGCCAGGCATGAGCAGTCAAGCGGCAGAATCATCGATCACTGGTTTCCTATGAGAAAACAGTGATCAATGTAAAAGATCAGTGTGTGCAGTGGTATAGGTCCCTATGGAAGCTATAACACTGCAAAAAAAAAATGTGAGAAAAAAAAGTGAATAAAGATCATTTAACCCCTCCCCTAATAAAAGTTTGAATCACGCCCCTTATCCCATAAAAAAAACCTGTGTAAATAAAAATCAACATATGTGGTATTGCCGCGTGCGGAAATGTCTGAATTATAAAAATATATTGTTAATTAAACCGCACGGTAAATGGCGTATGCGCAAAAAAATTCCAAAGTAGTGCATTTTTGGTCACTGTTTATATAATGAAAAAAGGAATAAAAAGATCAATAAGTCCTATCAATGCAAAAATAATACCGCTAAAAACTTCAGATCACGGCGCAAAAAATGAGCCCTCATACCGCCCCATACCCGGAAAAATAAAAAAGTTATAGGGGTCAGAAGAGGACAATTTTAAACGTATAAATTTTCCAGCATGTAGTTATGATATCTTCCAGAAGTACGACAAAATCTAACCGCTATAAGTAGGGTATCGTTTTAATTGTATGGACCTACAGAATAAAGATAAGTTGTCATTTTTACCGAAAAATGTACTGTGTAGAAACGGAAGCCACCAAAAGTTACAAAATTGTGTTTTTTTCCAATTTTGGCTCACAATGATTTTTTTTTTTCCGTTTCGTCGTAGAATTTTGGGTAAAATGACTGATGTCATTACAAAGTAGAATTGGTGGCGCAAAAAATAAGCCATCATATGGATTTTTAGGTGCAAAATTGAAAGAGTAATGATTTTTTAAAGGTAATGAGGAAAAAACGAAAATGCAAAAACGGAAAAACCCCGAGTCCTTAAGGGGTTAAGGACGGACCCATTTTTTACCTTTATTAACAGGCTTTTTCTGAGTGGAGCGATTCTGAGAGTTTTTTTCGTGACACATTGTATTTTATATAAGTGGTGTATTTTTTGTTGACACATGCAGCATTTTTTGTGAAAATATTCCAAAATATTGTGAAAAACTGGTGAATTTCTGGCATTTTATTTTATTATTATTATTTTATGGTGTTCACTGTGCGGTAAAAGTGATGTAATATTTTTTCTGTGGGTTGGTACAATTATGGCAATATCCATTTTATATAGCTTTTTATGTTATTTTTCCTTTTCTGAGCAAAGTTCTTTTCTTCCTTTTTTTGTTATCATTTTCCAACAGCTGTAACTTTTTTTTATTTTTCTTCCAATGCCATTGAATGAGGGCTTAATTTTTGTAGGACAAGCTGTACTTTTTATTGTTATTATTTTTGCTATACATGCTACCTTTTGATCTTTTTTTATTCCGCTATTTATACAAAAATTGTTGATCTTATTGCAGTGATGCCTCTGTTGGGTGAGCACCAACATCAGGATTGATCATGGCATCTATGGGATTAATGCTGCCGTGAGCTGCGGTGGGACCCTGGTTGTGATTGACAGCCGGGTTCCCACCGCCAATCTCTTACATTTTTTTAGGGTATACAAAATGACTAGAGATGAGCGAATCGAAGTTGACGAACCCGAATTCGTTACGAATTTCATGAAAAGTTAGATTCACAACAAATGCGAATATCGCCGCGATTCGATTGCGCAAATTGCTTCATTAAACTAAATAGCGTTCCAGGCTATTGGAGACCTGAGATGGCGGATCCACATGTGAGTACATGGGGAAAGGGATTATTGGAGGGCGGGAAACATCGTCGGTAATGAAGGTAGGCGGGCTGACCCTGAATCACATGTGAGATGCAACCTATCAGTGTTCACTGACCCCTGTGATGTCACAGCTCCTATATAATCGGTGGCCATCTTGCCTCTCTTCATTTCATCTATGCACTCAGATAGAGAGGACGGGACTGCGTGTGTGTGAATAGCTCATACCACAGTGTTACACTGCAACTGCTAGTCGCATTAGGGAAAGACAGGAGTGCAGAGTGCTTTGCTGTTCACACTGAGAAGGATCATTGATAGCTAAACCTCCTATTCACGTTATTGAGCATTGCAGCAGAAAGGGGCAGATACCTGTCAGCTGCCTCATAGAGGTCTCCAAGCTGCCTGAACTTTCTGAAGCATCTTATCTCCTCAATTTTCAGCCCAATTGAGTTTTTTTTTTTGCTCCACAAATCTTCTGCTGCTCAGAATTGCGTGACAGAGTGCAATTTATGGTTTAATCCCTGTATTTTTTGTTTTTTTGTGGTGCTGCACTGTTGGGTCCTGCTGCTGTTCAGAAATATGTGATTGTTCAGTGGACTGTAGTGCATTTGTACCATTTTGTACCTGTTAATCTGTCAAGGGGCTACATACTGTGCAAGTCCAAACAATAGTATTCATCGGCTGTTTTTTTTTTTTTTTTTTTTAAATACAGAGTTTTTTCTGCGTATAGTTACGCATATTAATGCCCTCATCAGTGCTTACCGCATAAGTACATCCAATTATTGTACCATTTAGTTCCTGTTAATCTGTCAAGGTGCTCCATACCGTCAAAGTCCAAACAATCGTATTCACCAGCTGATGTTTTACATAAATACAGAATTTTTTCTGCGTATAGTTACGCATATTATTGCCTCATCAGTGCATACCGCATAGGTACATCCAAGTGTTGTACCATTTAGTACCTGTTAAGCTGTCAAGGTGCTCCATACCGTCAAAGTCCAAACAATAGTATTCACCGGCTGGTGCTTTACAAAAATACAGAGTTTTTTCTGCTAATAGTTAAGCATATTACTGCCCTCATCAGTGCATACCGCATAGGTACATCCAAGTATTGTACCATTTAGTACTTGTTAAGCTGTCAAGGTGCTCCATACCGTCAAAGTCCAAACAATAGTATTCACCGGCTGCTGTTTTACAAAAATACAGAGTTTTTTCTGCGTATAGTTACGCATATTACTGCCCTCGTCAGTGCATACTGCATAGGTACATCCAATTATTGTACCATTTAGTACCTGTTAATATGTCAAGGTGCTCCATACCGTCAAAGTCCAAACAATATTATTATCATCTTGTACCTGTTAATCTGTAAAGGGCCTACATACTGTGAAAAGACAGCCGTGTGTAATCACCTGCTGCTGTTCTAGACAATTACTGTTTAAAGAGTAGTGTAGCGTATTGTAATACCCTCGTAAACGCACTAAGTATGTCAGGCAGGGAAGTGCCAGGACGTGCACAGAGGAGTGTCAGAGGCCTAAATACTTCAGGCAGAGTTGGCAGCAGACTTGGGGCGAGTGGCAGCAAGAGTCGCAGCGAGAGGCCTGAGCTCCCGTTATCAGCCAGCGGTCGTGTCTCCACCAGCAACCCATCTGCCATCGTCGATTGGTTAACACGCTCATCCACATCATCACAAGTGACATCTGACACCCCCAGTAACAGTCGGTGGGTTCCTCAGACACAACTCTTAGTTGGCATGGCCCGGGAGCAGTCCCTGTCCTCCCATTGCCTTTGTCCTATGCTGTTCCCTCTCCTAAAGAAATATCTTATGCTGTGGGTTTAGCTCCACTATTTACTGAGGACGATCTAATAGAGGACAGTCAGCAGCTACTGGACAGCCAAGAAGGCAAGAAGACATGCGCCGCTTGCTCCGCTAGGCGGCCAAGTAGTGATGTGGAGAGTGACGTGGGAGGTGGTGTAAGTGTTCAGGGTCCTGAAGCAGGCACTGTTGGGGAACCTGAGGAGGACATCAGTTACGTGCACACACCTGTTGATGATGATGAAGCCGATCGCAATTGGGAGCCGGGTGCAGAAGGGGCTTCATCATCATCAGCAGAAGAGAGTTGCAGGTTGCCCTTGAGGCAGCAAGGCGGTAGCACGGTAGGCAGTCAGCGTGGTGGCAGTAGTGGAAATTCAGGAGCCAAACGTGCCCAGGGCAGACCACCTGCTTCGCGGCAGCCTATCTTTCTGGGAGGTAGTGGAACAGGGGTTCCTGGAGACAGCGCCAGTAGAAGTCAATTAGTGCGGACTGCGGGTGGGAAAATCAGCTACTCGGCGGTGTGGAAGTTTTTCATAAGGCATCCGCAGGAGGTTCACGTAGCCACATGCAAGATCTTTCGGCAGAAGGTGAAGCGTGGCCAGGGTCCCAATGTCGGCACCACGGCCCTGCGTCAACACATGCTTCGCCACCATAAAGCGGCCTGGGAGAACCGTGGCTCCGATGTAGTGGTCCAGCCTGCTGCATCACCCAGTGGCCATCCGATCCCTCCTTCATCCAGCCAAAGCTCCACCACCTCAGCCGAAGGGAGCTGTGTGTCAAACCCTCCTTCTGTCGCTCCTGCTTCTCCCTTTTTTTTTCAGCCATTCCGCCAACAAGCCATGTCCAAGAGACAACAGTATGCGCCCACTCATCCAATGGCGCAGAAGTTGAATGTGCTCCTGTCCAAGTTGCTGGCGTTGCAGTCCCTCCCTTTTCAAGTGGTGGACTCTGCACCTTTCACAGAATTGATGGCTTGTGCCGAGCCGAGTTGGAGAGTCCCAAGCCATCATTTCTTTGCGAAGAAGGCAGTATCAGCCCTGCATAAGTTTGTACAAGAGAAGGTGGGCCAGTCCTTGAGCCTGTCGGTGTTCAAAAGTGCACGGCAGCGCCGACGTGTTGAGCTGTGACTGCGGGCAGGGACAATACTTGTCTTTTACGGCCCACTGGGTAAATGTGGTTCTTGCACAGCCACAACAACTTGGATAGGTTCCACCGCTTCCTCCTCCACGCTCTTGCTCCCAAGCAGTTGGTCCTGTTACAGTGTGCGACGCCACCTCCGCATCCTCCACCGTGTCCTCAGCCTCCACTGCACGTCCAAATCGCGGTGGCCCTTCATCGTACCATGTGTGTAGGGCACGGCGATGTCAAGCTGTTCTTCCATGGTTTGCCTTGGAGAACGGAGTCACACAGGGGAGGAACTGCTAAAGTTCATTCGTAAAGAAATCCGAGTATGGCTTACTCCACGAAATCTGGAAATGGGTACCATGGTGATCGACAATGGGAAGAACATCGTGTCCGCGCTGCGACAAGGAAGTGTGAAACATGTATGGCACACGTGTTGAATCTGGTTGTCAAGCACTTCCTCAAGTCTTCACCCCATTTGCAAAACATCCTGAAAATGGCAAGGAAACTGTGCATGCACTTCAGCTACTCGTACACCGCCAAGCACGCCTTCCTTGAGCTGCAGCGTCAGAACAGTATCCCACAACATAGTCTTATTTGTGACGTTGCCACACATTGGAATTCCAGCCTCCATATGTTGGACAGACTATTCGAACAAATAAAAGCCATCACCGATTTCTTGATGATCCAAGCAGATAGGAGTACTCCCCTGTGTAACCAATGTGAACCAGTGGCAGCTCATACGTGACACCTGCCGTTTGCTGAGGCCCTTTGAGGAAACCACATTATTTGTAAATCGCTTGGATTACGCCATGAACGACGTAATTCCAATCCTACATTTCCTACAGCAAATGATTGAAACCATGGCTGGTCGTGGCAATGGAGACGTTGCGCCTACATCTCAAGGCTACATGAGCCCTGTGGGGGCTGAACTGGAGGAGGAGGATGATGAGGGGCAGAGCCGAGCACAGTTTAGGTTGGATGAGATGGCCGGTGTTTCTAATCATCGGACAGGAGAGGAGGAGCAGGAGCAGCCAGAGGAGCTGGAGGGTTATGAGGAAGGCGAGACAGAGGACCCAGACACACTGTGGCAGTATGCAGTGGAAATGGAGGCAGGTAGTCCCTCCAAGTCACTGGCGCAAATGGCACGATGCATCCTCAGTTGCTTGCGTAGTGACCCCTCAATTGTCAAAATTCGTCAGCGGGATGACTTCTGGATCTCCACCTAATTAGACCCTCGCTACTGTCCCAGAATGGGGGCTTTTTTTATAGCCACTGAGAGGGAGGACAAACTGACCCCCAGCAGCGGGACCCCGGCGATCTGACATCTTATCCCCTATCCTTTGGATAGGGGATAAGATGTCTAGGGGCGGAGTACCCCTTTAAACAAAGGTACAAAAAACAAAAATGGCCCGTCAGGGCTATGGAGACGTTGCGTCTACATCTTACGGCCACATGAGTCCTGTGGGTGCTTGTGAGATTAGGTCCTTTGTACCCACACGGCAGGGTCCGGGACACAAATTTGGATTTAAATTTCAAATAAACAAATCACACATTTCAATGGTCTCCTCATTGTTACGCCGAGCGCTCCGGGTCCCCGCTCCTCCCCGGAGCGCTCGCAGCGTTCTCTCATTCGCAGCACCCCGGTCAGACCTGCTGACCGGGTGCGCTGTGATATTATTCCCAGCCGGGATGCGATTCGCGATGCGGGACGCACCCGCTCGCGATGCGCATCTCGGCTCCCGTACCTGACCCGTTCCCCGTCTGTGTTGTCCCGGCGCGCGCGGCCCCGCTCCTTAGGGCGCGCGCGCGCCGGGTCTCTGCGATTTAAAGGGCCACTGCGCCACTGATTGGCGCAGCAGGCCTAATCAGTATCCTCACCTGTGCACTCCCCACTTATACCTCACTTCCCCTGCACTCCCTCGCCGGATCTTGTTGCCATTGTGCCAGTGAAAGCGTTTCCTTGTGTGTTCCTAGCCTGTGTTCCAGACCTCCTGCCGTTGCCCCTGACTACGATCCTTGCTGCCTGCCCTGACCTCCTGCTACGTCCGACCTTGCTCTTGTCTACTCCCTTGTACCGCGCTTATTTCAGCAGTCAGAGAGGTTGAGCCGTTGCCAGGTGGATACGACCTGGTTGCTACCGCCGCTGCAAGACCATCCCGCTTTGCGGCGGGCTCTGGTGAATACCAGTAGCAACTTAGAACCGGTCCACCGACACGGTCCACGCCAATCCCTCTCTGGCACAGAGGATCCACCTCCAGCTAACCGAATCGTGACAGTAGATCCGGCCATGGATCCCGCTGAGGTCCCGCTGCCAGTTGTCGCCGACCTCACAGCGGTGGTCGCCCAGCAGTCGCAACAGATAGCGCACCAAGGCCACCAGCTGTCTCAACTCACCGTGATGCTACAGCAGCTACTACCACAGCTTCAACAATCATCTCCTCTGCCAGCTCCTGCACCTCCTCCGCAACGAGTGGCCGCATCCAGCCTTCGATTATCTTTGCCGAAAAAATTTGATGGGGACTCTAAGTTTTGCCGTGGTTTTCTTTTGCAATGTTCCCTGCATTTGGAGATGATGTCGGACCAGTTTCCAACTGAAAGGTCTAAGGTGGCTTTCGTATTCAGCCTTCTGTCTGGGAAAGCCCTGTCATGGGCCACACCGCTCTGGGACCGCAATGATCCTGTCACTGCCTCTGTACACTCCTTCTTCACGGAGATTCGAAGTGTCTTTGAGGAACCTGCCCGAGCCTCTTCTGCCGAGACTGCCCTGCTGAACCTGGTCCAGGGTAATTCTTCTGTTGGCGAGTACGCCATCCAATTCCGTACTCTGGCCTCCGAATTATCCTGGAATAACGAGTCCCTCTGCGCGACCTTTAAAAAAGGCCTATCCAGTAACATTAAAGATGTTTTGGCCGCACGAGAAATTCCTGCTAACCTGCATGAACTTATTCATCTTGCCACCCGCATTGACATGCATTTTTCCGAAAGGCGTCAGGAGCTCCGCCAGGATATGGACTTTGTTCGCACGAGGCGGTTTCTCTCCCCGGATCCTCTCTCCTCTGGTCCTTTGCAATCCGTTCCTGTGCCTTCCACCATGGAGGCTATGCAAGTTGACCGATCTCGCTTGACACCTCAAGAGAGGACACGACGCCGCATGGAGAACCTTTGCCTGTACTGTGCCGGTACTGAACATTTCTTGAAGGATTGTCCTATCCGTCCTACTCACCAGGAAAGACGCACGCTGACTCCGCACAAAGGTGAGACAGCTCTTGATGTGAACTCTGCTTCTCCACGTCTTACTGTGCCTGTGCGGATGTCTTCTTCTACCTTCTCCTTCTCTGCTATGGCCTTCTTGGATTCCGGATCTGCAGGAAACTTTATTTTGGCCTCTCTCATCAACAGGTTCAACATCCCGGTGACCAGTCTCGCCAAACCCCTCCACATCAACTCTGTTAATAATGAAAGATTGGACTGTACCGTGCGTTACCGCATGGAACCTCTCTTAATGTGCATCGGACCCCATTACGAAAAAATTGAATTTTTGGTCCTCTCTAACTGCACTTCAGAAATTCTTCTTGGATTACTGTGGCTTCAACGCCATTCCCCAACCCTTGATTGGACCACAGGGGAAATCAAGAACTGGGGTACTTCTTGCCACAAGGACTATCTTAAACCGACTCCCAGTACTCACAGTCGAGACCCTGTAGTTCCCCCGGTATCTGGTCTTCCCAAGGCCTATCTGGATTATGCTGATGTTTTTTGCAAAAAACAAGCAGAGACTTTGCCTCCTCACAGGCCTTATAACTGTCCTATTGACCTCCTCCCGGGTACTACTCCACCCCGGGGCAGAATCTATCCTCTGTCTGCTCCGGAAACTCAAGCCATGTCGGAATACATCCAGGAGAACTTAAAAAAGGGGTTTATCCGCAAGTCCTCCTCTCCTGCCGTAGCTGGATTTTTTTTTGTCTCCAAAAAAGACGGCTCCCTACACCCTTGCATTGATTACCGCGGACTTAATAAAATCACTGTAAAAAAACGCTACCCCCTGCCTCTTATCTCGGAACTCTTTGACCGCCTACGAGGCGCCCACATCTTTACCAAGCTGGACTTAAGAGGTGCTTATAATCTCATCCGCATCAGGGAGGGGGACGAATGGAAGACTGCATTTAACACCAGAGATGGACATTTTGAGTATCTGGTTATGCCCTTTGGCCTTTGCAACGCCCCTGCCGTCTTCCAAGACTTTGTAAATTAAATTTTTCGTGATCTTCTATATACCTGTGTTGTGGTTTACCTAGACGATATTCTGATTTTTTCTGCCAACTTAGAAGAACACCGCCAGCATGTCCGCATGGTTCTTCAGAGACTTCGGGACAATCAACTATATGCCAAAATGGAAAAATTTCTCTTTGAATGTCAGTCTCTTCCTTTCCTAGGATACTTAGTCTCTGGCCAGGGACTACAAATGGACCCAGATAAACTATCTGCCATATTGGATTGGCCACGCCCCTCCGTACTCCGTGCTATCCAACGTTTTTTGGGGTTCGCCAATTATTACAGACAATTTATTCCACACTTTTCCACTATTGTGGCTCCTATCGTTGCTCTAACCAAGAAAAACGCCAATCCTAAGTCCTGGTCTCCTCAAGCGGAAGACGCATTTAAACATCTCAAGTCTGCCTTTTCTTCTGCTCCCGTACTCTCCAGACCTGACCCATCTAAACCCTTCTTATTGGAGGTAGACGCCTCATCAGTGGGAGCTGGAGCAGTTCTTCTACAAAAAGATTCTTCCGGGCATGCTGTTACTTGTGGGTTTTTTTCTAGGACCTTCTCTCCGGCGGAGAAAAACTACTCCATTGGTGATCGAGAATTACTGGCCATAAAATTGTCGCTTGAGGAATGGAGGCACCTGCTGGAGGGATCCAAATATCCAATTATTATATACACTGACCACAAGAACCTCTCTTATCTCCAGTCTGCCCAACGGCTGAACCCTCGCCAGGCTAGGTGGTCGTTGTTCTTTGCCCGTTTTAACTTTGAAATCCATTTTCGCCCTGCTGACAAGAACATTAGGGCCGATGCCCTCTCTCGTTCTTCAGATGCCTCTGAAGTGGAAGCCTCTCCGCAACACATGATTCCTCCGGACTGTCTGATCTCCACTTCTCCAGCTTCCATCAGACAAACTCCTCCAGGGAAGACCTTCGTTTCTCCACGCCAGCGCCTCGGGATTCTCAAGTGGGGACACTCCTCCAACCTCGCAGGCCATGCTGGCATCAAAAAATCCATTCAACTCATCTCTCGATTTTATTGGTGGCCTACTCTGGAGACTGATGTTGTTGATTTTGTGTGGGCTTGTACTGTCTGTGCCCGGGATAAGACTCCTCGCCAGAAGCCTGCTGGTCTCCTTCATCCTCTGCCTGTTCCTGAACAACCTTGGTCACAGATTGGTATGGACTTTATTACTGACTTGCCTTTATCCCGTGGCAACACAGTTGTTTGGGTGGTCGTTGATCGATTCTCCAAGATGGCACATTTTATCTCTCTTCCAGGCCTTCCTTCGGCGCCTCAGTTGGCAAAGCAATTTTTTATACACATTTTTCGCCTTCACGGGTTGCCCACGCATATCGTCTTGTATAGAGGCGTTCAATTTGTGTCTAAATTCTGGAGGGCCCTCTGTAAGCAGCTCAAGATCAAATTAAACTTCTCTTCTTCTTATCATCCCCAATCCAATGGGCAAGTAGAAAGAATTAATCAGGTCCTGGGTGACTATTTGCGACATTTTGTTTCCTCCCGCCAGGATGACCGGGCAGATCTTCTACCATGGGCCGAATTCTCATACAACTTCAGAGTCTCCGAATCTTCTGCTAAATCCCCATTCTTCGTGATGTACGGCCGTCACCCTCTTCCTCCCCTCCCCACTCCCATGCCCTCTGGTTTGCCTGCTGTTGATGAAGTGACTCGAGACCTTTCCACCATATGGAAAGAAACCCAAAATTCTCTTTTACAGGCTTCATCACGGATGAAAAAATTTGCTGATAAGAAAAGAAGAACTCCCCCCATTTTTGCTCCCGGAGACAAGGTATGGCTCTCCGCTAAGTATGTCCGCTTTCGTGTCCCCAGTTATAAACTGGGACCACGCTATCTTGGTCCTTTCAAAATCAAGTGCCAGATCAACCCTGTCTCTTACAAACTCCTTCTTCCTCCTTCTCTCCGTATTCCCAATGCCTTCCATGTCTCTCTCCTTAAACCACTCATCCTTAACCGCTTCTCTCCCAAAGTTGTTTCTCCCACTCCAGTTTCCGGTTCATCTGACGTCTTTTCGGTGAAAGAGATTCTAGCATCCAAGACGGTCAGAGGTAAAAGATTCTTCTTGGTTGACTGGGAGAATTGTGGCCCAGAGGAGAGATCTTGGGAACCTGAGGACAACATCCTGGACAAAAGTCTTATCCTCAGGTTCTCAGGCTCCAAGAAGAGGGGGAGACCCAAGGGGGGGGGTACTGTTACGCCGAGCGCTCCGGGTCCCCGCTCCTCCCCGGAGCGCTCGCAGCGTTCTCTCATTCGCAGCACCCCGGTCAGACCTGCTGACCGGGTGCGCTGCGATATTACTCCCAGCCAGGATGCGATTCGCGATGCGGGACGCGCCCGCTCGCGATGCGCATCTTGGCTCCCGTACCTGACCCGTTCCCCGTCTGTGTTGTCCCGGCGCGCGCGGCCCCGCTCCTTAGGGCGCGCGCGCGCCAGGTCTCTGCGATTTAAAGGGCCACTGCGCCACTGATTGGCGCAGCAGGCCTAATCAGTATCCTCACCTGTGCACTCCCTACTTATACCTCACTTCCCCTGCACTCCCTCGCCGGATCTTGTTGCCATTGTGCCAGTGAAAGCGTTTCCTTGTGTGTTCCTAGCCTGTGTTCCAGACCTCCTGCCGTTGCCCCTGACTACGATCCTTGCTGCCTGCCCTGACCTTCTGCTACGTCCGACCTTGCTCTTGTCTACTCCCTTGTACCGCGCTTATCTCAGCAGTCAGAGAGGTTGAGCCGTTGCCAGGTGGATCTGGCTTGGCTGAGATGAGGGGCCTTAGACCAACTAAATGGGATGAGTACTCATCCCGTTTAGTTGGTCTAAGGCCCCTCATCTCAGCCAAGCCAGATCACCCTGCTCTGTACTGACGAGGGGCAAGAACCCCGAAACAGCTGTCTGCAGATGGGTACTCTTTCCTTCTGGAGAGAGATTTCTGGCTTGGCATTAATCCCGATTAGCTTTTTATATTCCGTAACTGGAGCTAAGCTGATACCAGGGAACATCGCCTGAGAAGGTGATGTAATGAGCTGATTTGCATATTCCCCTACCCAGAATGCCTGCGGAGTGCTTAGTGGCCCTTGAAAGCTCCGTCACACCAGGAGTGGTGAATTCTCCCTGAATTAAATACTCATCCCGTTTAGTTTATATATATATATATATATATATATATATATATATATATATATATATATATTATAGTTGATATATTTTACATCCCTACTGTATTATTATTATTATTATTTTTTTAATGGTACGCTATGAAATTTTATTACAAAAAAAGGTATCTCCATCCTTTTTTGGAAGTCCAAAAAAGAATAAAAAACGCCTACAAAATGCCAAAGTTAAAACCTATATGGCGTTTTTCTTGGCGTTTTTTCAGTTCCATTGACTTCTATGGGAGAAAGACGCCACAATTTAAATGAAAAATAATGTCATAGTCTCAACTTGCTGCGATTTTGAAAAACTGCCAAGGAGCAGGAAAATGCCAAAGAGGAGTGAAAAAATGGCAAAAGGATAAAAAAATAAGCCAAACTGAAAAACGCCAAGTAGAAAAGGCATTTTACGTTTTCCTATTGACTTGCAACTAACATCTGGCCGCAGCGTTTTTTCAACTTTTTCAACGTTTTTTGCAACTAACATCTGTCCGCAGCGTATTTATTGGCGTTTTTGCCCCCCCCCCCCCCCCAAAAAAAAAAAAGTGGAAACTTAGCCTGAGGGTGCTTTTTTGATTCCAGCATTGCCGAGCATTAGTTAATTTAGAGATTTTTAGTTTCATTCTCGCTGTTGCTCTGAATTTTTTTGTAACTTAACCCCAACAGAACTATATTTAAATCCTGAGTGGGGATGAGTGGGGAAATTAATCTTTCTCTGTTTAGGAACCTTGTTTTACCATTTTGCGTAACATGATTATTTTTAAATTAAATCTGGCCTTTCTTTTGAAAGATGTTAAGGACTTACACAGGTTGCAAGATATAGTTTTGTTAACCTTTTGTAATATGCCAAAAAATTATTCAGAACAAACTATTGATGCTCATGATGTATAAAAAAACTCTATCCCAAGATGGGTCAACTCAACCATCTATGAAACCAACAGATCTTCTGGAAAGAACTACGGGATTGCCTAACAGCTCATTCAACCAGAGTCATGAGAGTCTCCTGGGCGTAAAATCAGCAGTGTCTCTTGAGCAGATTTGTTGAGCGACAATGTGGTTGTCACTTGACAAAGCCTCTTCTCAAAATTTGGACAAAAAATGCTATAGGATGTGGTCCCTCCCAAAATTATTTTAATTGGTTTGTCTCCAGAGGTGCTGTCATGCAAACAATCTGAAAAGGTAGAATTATGACTGATAATTCGGTTTTCATGAGTCTATCATGACTGCACCTGTTTATTTCCTTCCTTATTTTTCGGTTTATTGAAAATTTTGCTCCAATAAGTAATTTATAAACCACTGAAGGTTGCTCTAAGAGGGGCCTTTTTAAATTATGTCTCCTATACCCATTAGTACCAATGGGGACATACACTGGTGTTCTGTCATGACGGACTGAAAAAATTAATTATTGATAAGTCATAATTCTACCTTTTATACATGTAATATACCTATGTGCTGTAAAAACTTGACGTTTGCAACCCCTGATAATGGTTGGAGTGCTGGTAATTACTCATTTCCACTGGCCAATCAGAATGTTGTAGCAAAGCTGTTTGTGCAGGTCACCTAAACAATTTATTTTAAAACTTTTCCAGATGCCTCTCCCAGGAGTCGATCTCAGAGTCTTAGTCGTTTACTTTGGAAACAAGCAAGTGTGGCTAGTGAACTGTGGGAGAGGTTATCAGCCCGTAGTTTAGACCAGCACCGTCATCTGGAGAGGACATTAGAGCAGCTTCGGGATTTAAGAGTTTCAATGAAAGAAGCTACAGATGCACTAAGTCAAGCAGAGAGTGTGCAAACAACTTGGGAACCAATAGGAGATTTGTTTATAGATTCCTTGCCTGAGCACATCCAGGCTACAAAGGTAAACAGGAAAGTGTCATTTTGATATTTTATTGTGTGCAGTATTAACAAATGTAATGAAATTATATATTGTGTTTTTTTTAGCTGTTTAAAGAAGAGATTATGCCTATAAAAGACACAATCAAGATGGCAAATGACATTGCTCATCAGCTAGCCCTGTGTGATGTACACCTCTCGATAGAAAATGCACGTGAGCTTGAACAAATTAACAACCGATGTAAACAGCTCCAGGTATATGCAGTTGATGTTCAATCAGTACTTCGACTACTCTGTCAATATAAAGGGCATTCTTCGCAGTAAAAAAAAGAATAACACAGAATCACATGTGCCAGTAGTGTGTGACAAGAGAACAGTACTTTTCTAGAATAAAAAATAAAGCACCTTAGTAGTAATACTTGATCTGGATTTGTTTGGGATTTTTCCAGTTAGCTTCATTTAGAAAGTTAAAATCCACAGCAAATCTACCGTTGTAAACATGCTCTTAAAAGGATTTCCTACCTTTTTGTGTCTTCAGTCCTATGCAGGCCTTTGTGTACGCCATGTGTAATCCATTCCTGCAGTTATACTGGCACTAATATGCAAGATTTAAATGCCCAAGTACGTTAGATAATTTAGTCAAATCCACTAATTACCTAATGTGTATGGAGGAATGTTGACAGGAGATTCTGGGGGAAAGAAGGATTTGGTATTTTGGATGTAAATATGTTTTTTTCTTTATTCTCACTAGAGATGAGTGAATCGAACTTGACGAATCCGAATTCGTTACGAATTTCATGAAAAATTCGATTTGCAACGAATACGAATATCGCCGCGATTCTATCGCACGAATCGCTTCATTAAACTCCATTTTACAGCATTCCAGGCTATTGTAGAGCTAAGATGGCGGATCCACATGTGAGTACATGGGGCAGGGGATTATGGGAGGGCGGGAAACAGCGGCGGGAATGAAGGTAGGCGGGCTGACCCAGAACCACATGTGAGATGCAGCCTATCAGTGTTCACTGACCCCTGTGATGTCACAGCCCCTATATAATCGGCAGCCATCTTGCCTCACTTCATTTCATCTATGCACTCAGATGGAGAGGACGGGACTGTGTGTGTGTGTGAATAGCTCATACCACAGCGTTACACTGCAACTGCTAGTCACATCAGCATTAGGGAAAGGCAGGAGTGCAGAGTGCTGTGCTGTTACTCTGAGAAGGATCATTGATAGCTAAACCTCCTATTCATGTTATTGAGCATTGCAGCAGAGAGGGGCAGATAGCCGTCAGCTGCCTCATACAGATCTCCAAGCTGCCTGAACTTTCTGAAGCATCTTATCTCCTCATTTTTCAGCTCTATTGAGTTTTTTTTTCTCCACAAATCTTCTGCTGCGCAGAATTGTGTGACAGAGTGCAATTTAGGGTTTAATCCCTGGATTTTTTTTGGGCGGTGCTGCACTGTTGGGTCCTGCTGCTGTTCAGAAATAAGTCATATTAGTGTGGACTTTAGTGCCTTTTTACCATTTTTCACCTGTTACTCTGTCTCTGTGCTAAATTCAGTGTTATAGCACACTTTATACACCTGCCGGTGTATTAAAGAATTTTTTTTTTTCCTGAGTACAAATATGCTTTTTCAGTGGCCTTATCATTGCAAAGGGCCTAAATACAAGCAAATAGCGTACCATATACTACCTTTTTTTCTGTCTCTGTGCTAAATTCAGTGTTATACCACACATTATACACCTGCCAGTGTATTAAAGAAAAAAAAGGTTTTCCTGCGTAAAAATACGCTTAACAGTGGCCTTATCATTGCAAAGGGCCTAAATTCAAGCAAATAGAGTACCATATACTACCTTTTTTTCTGTCTCTGTGCTAAATTAAGTGTTATACCACACGTTATACACCTGCTGGTGTATTAAAGAAATTTTTTTTTTCCGGAGTACAAATATGCTTTACAGTGGCCTTATCATTGCAAAGGGCCTAAATACAAGCAAATAGCGTACCATATACTACATTTTTTTCTGTCTCTGTGCTAAATTCAGTGTTATACCACACGTTATACACCTGCCGGTGTATTAAAGAAATATTTTTTTTCCTGAGTACAAATACGCTTAACAGTGGCCTTATCATTGCAAAGGGCCTAAATACAAGAAAATAGCGTACCATATACTACCTTTTTTTTCTGTCTCTGTGCTAAATCAAGTGTTATACCACACGTTATACACCTGCCTATGTATTAAAGAAAAAAAGTTTTTCCTGAGTACAAATACGCTTTTTCAGTGGCATTATCATTGCAAAGGGCCTACATACAATCAAATAGCGTACCATATACCACCTTTTTTTCTGTCTCTGTGCTAAATTAAGTGTTATACCACACGTTATACACCTGCCGGTGTATTAAAGAAAATACATTTTTCCTGAGTAAAAATACGCTTAACAGTGGCCTTATCATTGCAAAGGGCCTAAATACAAGCAAATAGCGTACTATATACTACCTTTTTTTTCTGTCTCTGTGCTAAATTAAGTGTTATACCACACGTTATACACCTGCCGGTGTATTAAAGAAAATAATTTTTTTCCTGAGTAAAAATACGCTTAAAGGGTAGCTCCCACCATCCTATTTATTTTTTTGCTACCCCGTTCACCCTCCTCCCCCCCCCCCCCGCTACGGCACTAGCCCGTTCCCTCCTCCCCCCCCCTCCCCGCCCTGCATACCCCGTTCCCTCATTACACTTGCAGTTACTGCAGAGTCCGGCAGCGGGCGTGCAGGGACAGCGGCGGCAACGAGGCAGCAGTGGCGATGTGCGGGAGGAGTGGCCTCCCAGCCAGTGGCCGGGGAGCCAATGCACTCGCTCCCACCTGTCTAATTGACAGGCAGGGAGCGAGTGCAGCCTAACTGAAAAAGGACTGATTGCCACTCCAAAATCAGTCCTTTTTCAGTAGCCGGTTTTTAAATGTAAATTAAACCTTTTTAATGAAAAAAATAATAATAAAAGTATATTAGAGATATGTTGTAGTACATAAGTACTACAACATATCAAAAAATAAAGTTGGTGACAGTGCCCATTTAACAGTGGCCTTATCATTGCAAAGGGCCTAAATACAAGCAAATAGCGTACCATATACTACCTTTTTTTCTGTCTCTGTGCTAAATTAAGTGTTATACCACACATTATACACCTGCTGGTGTATTAAAGAAAAAAGTTTTTCCTGAGTACAAATACGCTTTTTCAGTGGCATTATCATTGCAAAGGGCCTAAATACAAGCAAATAGCGTACCATATACCACCTTTTTTTTCTGTCTCTGTGCTAAATTCAGTGTTATACCACACGTTATACACCTGCCGGTGTATTAAAGAAAATAATTTTTTTCCTGAGTAAAAATACGCTTAACAGTGGCTTTATCATTGCAAAGGGCCTAAATACAAGCAAATAGCGTACCATATACTACTTTTTTTTCTGTCTCTGTGCTAAACTAAGGGTTATACCACACATTATACACCTGCCGGTGTATTAAAGAAAAAAAAGTTTTTCCTGAGTAAAAATACGCTTAACAGTGGCCTTATCATTGCAAAGGGCCTAAATACAAGCAAATAGCGTACCATATACTACCTTTTTTTTCTGTCTCTGTGCTAAATTCAGTGTTATACCACACGTTATACACCTGCCGGTGTAATAAAGCAAAAAAAGGTTTTCCTGAGTACAAATACGCTTTTTCAGTGGCATTATCATTGCAAAGGGCCTACATACAAGCAAATAGCGTACCATATACCACCTTTTTTTCTGTCTCTGTGCTAAATTCAGTGTTATACCACACGTTATACACCTACTGGTGTAATAAAGCAAAAAAACGTTTTCCTGAGTACAAATTCACTTTTTCTGTGGCATTATCATTGCAAAGGGCCTACATACATGCAAATAGTGTACCATTTACCACCTTTTTTTCTGTCTCTGTGCTAAATTCAGTGTTATACCACACGTTATACATCTACCGATCTACCGGTGTATTAAAGAAAATAAATTTTTTCCTGAGTAAAAATACGCTTAACAGTGGCCTTATCATTGCAAATGGCCTAAATACAAGCAAATAGCGTACCATATACTACCTTTTTTTCTGTCTCTGTGCTAAATTAAGTGTTATACCACACGTTATACACCTGCCGGTGTATTCAAGAAAAAAAAGTTTTTCCTGCGTACAAATACGCTTAACAGTGCGCTCATCATTGCAAAGGGCATACATACAACCAAGTAGTGTACTATTTAGTACCTGTATTTCTGTCTCGGTGCTAAATTCAGTGCTATTCCACACATTAGTATACACTGGCTGGTGTAAAAAAAGAGTTTTTTTCTGCGTATAAATACGCTTAACAGTGCGCTCATCATTGCAAAGGGCATACATACAACAAAGGAGTGTACTATTTAGTAACTGTTATTCTGTCTAGGGCCTATATACTTTGAAAGGACAGCCGTAGGTAATCGCTTGCTGCTGTTCTATACCCTCATAAACGCACTAAGTATGTCAGGCAGGGAAGTGCCAGGACGTGCACAGAGAAGGGGCAGAGGCCTACATACGTCAGGCAGAGTTGGCAGCAGACTTGGGGCGAGTGGCAGCAGGAGTCGCAGCAATAGGCCTGAGCTCCCGTTAACACCCAGCGGTCGTGTCGTCGACCCATCTCTCCTCGTCAATTGGTTTGCACACTCATCCCCATCATCACAAGCGACATCTGACAACCCTAGTCAAGAGTTGGTGGGTTCCTCAGACACAACCCCCAGTTGACTTGGCCCGGGAGCAGTCCCTGTAATCCCATTGCCTTTGTCCTATGCTGTTCCCTCTCCCAAAGAAGTATCTCATGCTTTGGGTTCAGCTCCACTATTTAGCGAGGACGATGTAATAGAGGACAGTCAGCATCTAATGGGCAGCCAAGAATGTGAGGAGACATGCGTCCCTTGCTCCGCAAGGCGGCCAAGTAGTGATGCGGAGAGTGACGTGGGAGGCGGTGTTTCAATTGCTCAGGGTCCTGAGGCAGACACTGTTGTGGAACACGAGGAGGACATCAGTGACGTGCACACATCTTTTGATGATGATGAAGCCGATCGCAATTGGGAGCCGGGTGCAGAAGCTGGGGCTTCATCATCATCAGGCGAAGAGATTTGCTCTTTGTCTATGAGGCAGCAAGGCGGTAGCACGGTTGGCAATCAGCGTGCTGGTGGCAGTAGTGGAAATTTTTCATAAAGAATCCGGAGTACCTTAGCGCAGTCACATGCAAAACCTGTGGGCAGAAAGTGAAGCGTGGCCAGGGTCCCAATCTCGGCACCACAGCCCTGCGTCAACACATGATTCGCCACCATAAAGCGGCCTGGGATAACCGTGGCTCTGAGGTAGTGGTCCAGCCTGCCGCATCACCCAGTGGCTATCCGCTTTCTCCGTCATCCAGCCAAGGCTCCACCACCTCAGTGGTGAAGCTACTCAGCAGCAGCAGGTGGACATGGAGCAGGACATGAAACAGCAGGTGATGGCTTACCTCGACATGACCCTGCCAACAACCGTTGAAGATCCGCTGGACTTCTGGCCAGACAAACTCGATTTATGGCCGCAACTAGCGGAGTTTGCCCTGGAAAAGCTGTCCTGCCCGGCCAGTAGTGTGCCATCAGAGCGGGTGTTTAGTGTGGCCGGGGCCATAGTCACCCCAAGGCGAACTCGTCTGTCCACTAAAAATGTGGAGAGACTGACGTTTGTCAAGATGAATCAGGGATGGATCAGCCAGAATTTCCAGCCACCAATGACAGATCAGTCTGAGTAGATTGACCATGCTCCTACAACAAAATTTTCTCTATTGTGGTTGGTTGTGAAATCCTCTGGGGCAGACCTGGGGATTGTACGGCCCGCTTGACACATACGGCCTTTTGATTGGCTCTGACCGGCCCGCGCTGATTGGGGGACAACTATGCTGCCTAATCTGGGGGACATCTATGCTGCCTAATCTGGGGGACAAGTATGCTCCTAATCTGGGTAACATCTATGCTGCCTAATCTGGTGGACAACTATGGTCCTAATCTGGGGGACATCTATGCTGCCTAATCTGGGGGACAACTATGCTCCTAATATGGGGAAAACTGAAGCTTCTGGCTTTGGGCCTATAATTTTTTGAAGTTTAGCAGTAGCTAAATACATGCTTAATGCAAATGTCAACATTGATCTTTAAATGTAAGGGGTTATTAAACCCTCTTGGGTACTGCGAATGACTGCTCCAGACTCATTCTCTGTCTTTCACAAACTACTTGTCTCCCTGGTGCCTCAGGCCTTGGGCCTATAATTTTTTGAATTTTAGCAGTAGCTAAATACATGCTTAATGCAAATGTAAACATTGATCTTTAAATGTAAGGGGTTATGAAAACCTCTTGGGTACTGCAAATGCATGCTCCAGACTCATTCTGTGTCTTTCAGGAAATACTTGCCTCCCTGGTGCCTCTGGCCTTGGGCCTTAAATTTTTGGATGTTTAGCAGTAGCTAAATACATGCTTAATGCAAATTTCAACAATGATCGTTAAATTCTCAGCGCTCTGCCAGGGCCTTCTCCTACCCCGCCTGGGCCGATCCGAGGACCTCACTAACCAACTCACTAACTAATCCAATCGCTTATAGCGACGGGCGGTGTGTACAAAGGGCAGGGACTTAATAAATGCCAGCTTATGACCCTCATTTACTGGTAATTCCTCGTTTTAAGGTTAAATAATTGCAATCCCAGATCCCTATCACGAACTGGTTTCAGCGTGCAACACGCACCTGTCCTTGAAAGATAGAGAGACGCTAATCCGTTCAGTGGAGCGCTAGTGCGGCCCAGGACATCTGAGGCCATAACACACTTGTTATTGCTTGATCTCGCAATTGATCGGGCAAGGTAAGGGGTTATTAAAGCCTCTTGGGTACTGCTGAGGCCTACTCCTGACTGCTCCTGGTGCAATGTATGGGGTACTTAAACACTCTTGGGTAGTGTTATTGTAAAATTTACTGGTAATTTTATCAGTAACAAAATTTAATTTTGAATGCTTACCGTTACACAACGGAACGCTTGTTGCGTGTGATTTTTTAATGAAAAAATAGATGGAGAGGGATTAACTCTGCTTAATCATTTTTGGCAAATAGAATCCTTTTGCCATCTGCTTTTTTGGAGACAGATGCACTTACACACATGTAATAATTTTTTCAACCAAATTTCAAACATTGTGTGGTTTATTACTTTTGAAAAGAATGTCTTTGGGTGGTCCACCATCCTGCATTATAGAGTCTTCTGAACTGCTGTATATGCGCTTGTTTTTTTAAAAAAAAGGTATTTTGTCCGACAATTTCGATAAAATTTTGCGTTTTTTTGGAGTGGATTGTGAAGCCCGGGTGACGGGTGTGTAGTGTGTACTCGTGCATCAGTCAACTCCAGTCTGTGTCCGTTAGGCAATATATGGGTTACTGATGCAGCAGAGGTGGGGCCTTGGTCTTGGAATTTCAATTATTTAAAAAAATTTGAACATATTGTGTGGTTTATTATATTATAGAAGAATGTCTTTGGGTGGTCCACCGTCCTGCATTATAGAGTCTTCTAAACTGCTGTATATGCGCTTGTTTTAACAAAAAGGTATTTTGTCAGACAATTTCGAAAAAAATTGTGTTCTTTTGGGGTGGATTGTGAAGCCCGGGTGACGAGTGTGTAGTGTGTACTCGTGCATCAGTCAACTCCAGTCTGTGTCCGTTAGGCAATATATGGGTTACTGATGCAGCAGAGGTGGGGCCCTGGTCTTGGAATTTCAATTATTTAATTTTTTTTTACATATTGTGTGGTTTATTATATTATAGAAGAATGTCTTTGGGTGGTCCACCGTCCTGCATTATAGAGTCTTCTGAACTGCTGTATATGCGCTTGTTTTAACAAAAAGGTATTTTGTCACACAATTTCCCAAAAATTTGCGTTTTTTTGGGGTGGATTGTGAAGCCCGGAAACTGTTGGATATGTGCTTGTTCTTACACAAAGGTATTTCTTTAAAACATTTCTAAAATGTTGTTGTTTTTTGGAGGTGATTGTTAAGCCCGGGTGTGTACTGGTGCATCAGCCAACTCCAGGCTGTGTCTTTCAGGCAATATATGGGTTCCTGATGCCGCAGAGGTGGGGCCTGGGTCTTGAAATTTCAAATTTTTGGATAGCGGGTGCTACCAATGAGAAATCTTTGACAAAAATGTCATATATTGTGTTGGTTTTTGGGGGGGGGATTGTGAAGCCCTGGTGTGTACTCTTGCATCAGCCAACTCCAGGCTATGTCATGCATTCAATATATGGGTTACTGATGCCGCAGGGGTGGGGCCTGGTTCTGGAAATTTCAAATTTTTGGATATCGGGTGCTACCAATGAGAAATCTTTGACAAAAATTTCATATATTGTGTTTTTTTTTTTTTGGGGGGGGGGGGGGGGGGGGGGATTGTGAAGCCCTGGTGTGAAGTGTACTAGTGCATCAGCCAACTCCACGCTGTGCCATTCAGCCACTAAATGGTCTCCTCTTGCTGCCAACATGTCCACGCTATGTCATTCAGTCACTATATGGTCTCCTGACACTGATGCCACCACCAGGCTCTGTCATTGTGCTGCTGTGCGGCAGTGATTCTAAGAGCGATGCCGGTAATCTGCATGCTATTCTGAATAACAGTATTATTTCACTACCCCAGCACACTCCATATGCGTTTTAGGGCACAGCAAAGTATTCTATACCCCTATAGAGGCTGTATGTAGGCTAGAAATAGCCTTTTTTAACATCGATTCGCCGCGAATAAATTCGGATCGAAACAAACTTTTCGGGAAAATTCGGCGAATCGGCCGAATCGAATTTTTGAAAAGTTCGCTCATCTCTAGTTCTCACCATGGTAAGCCACTGCCAGAAGTGTCTGGATGTGCTTATTCTTCTCTACCCCTTGAGAACATATGCACACTAAACTGAGGGTGCATGTGTGGATCAGGAGGTACACACGTAGGTATAAATATAAATAGGTAAATTGGGTACATGAGAAACAAGTTGCAACTGTTGTCTGACTATTGCTCTTAGAGTAAGGAATAGCTTTAGGTCAGCAGAATAGACAATTGTAGTATAATAATCTTGAAACATGCAAACAAATTAAGTAATATAAAGTAGCATAGTATTACAATGCGATATGAAAGTGAAACCACAAATTCAACATGATGATCAGTGGTGGGGATTATGATGATGAGATCAGAGAAAACCATTTACTGTAGGAAGGGGGAATTCTATGGCAAACCAGTTTAATGCGAAGAGCATTGTGGTCTTGATATCCAAGTTTGCCCCATTTCAAAAATTTAGCATGTTGAGAATGTACGATGGAATAGACCTTTTAAATAGCTTTAAGTCAGATTTACCATATTAATGACTTTGTTGAGTTTAGGAGAGAGATCAGATCCCTATTTTCTCATAATAAGAAGTTTAGTTGACATCAAGAGATTAGCCACTGGTGTTCGGACATGTACAGGGAATTGTTCTAGATTGATCATGAGTACTACAGTCTCAGGAGTAAGATCATATTGTGGGTCTACTAACAGGTCTCACACAGTCCTATAAAGATGTTATGTATTGGAAGACTACTAACGTGCTTAGATCCACATACTCTGACTCGTTCTGATTGTCAGAGAAGACACAAACAGTGAATGTTCCGTAAGCGTTTTAGCAGATTGTACACTGTACCTCCCACCTACAGTACTGAGATCTTGTGGTACAGGCCTTGCAGGGCCTGTGTGGGTCCGGAGCAACTTGCGGTGAGAGCACTGTGTCTATGGTTAGGAGATCTTGGGACTGGTGAGCCGGAGCGGCGTCTTACGTCAGGCTGGTGTCCGCATCCAGGTGGAGAAGGTAAGCGGAGAACTTAGTCAGATGACTCAAAGAGGTAGAACAAGATGATAAAGCGTAGTTGGAGCTTCGGACATCTCAGTAGAACAGTGTGGGTGTGTTTTAGGTGCTCATTGAGACTGGGCTAGACGTGTTTTAGGGTACTGACTGTATAAATCGCTGACCCCTTCCTTAGGAGTTGTACTAGAACTGAAGCAGTCTTGGTATCTTTTATTTCCAAGTTAACACGTGTATCTCATTAAATAATCAGAAGTTCAGGGAAGGAAATAAGACATTAAAGGATAAACATGCCAATAATTCAAAAGAAATACATTCTAAGGTTACAAGCAGATGGTCTACTTTGATAACAGAATGACAGAACAATATATGGGCTAATATAAAGCAAAAGTTTTATATACACAATATATTGTTTATCTGTTCACACTCCGTCCTTCCCAGTGGACTTAAAGGGGTACACCGCTGCTGTCAGGATCTGGACTGGTATAGAAAATATAGAAGTGAAAGGAATATAAAGAATATGGATCATGCTAAGATATAGGGAAAAAATACCTATTCAAAAGGGAATACACCTCTATGGGACATCCCAATGTGGCTAAACAGATTAGTTCAGACAATGCATTTTACATTAAAAAAAAATGGAATATATATATATATATATTTTTTTTTTTATCCCTTTTTTTTAATGTAAAATGCATTGTCTGAACTAATCTGTTTAGCCACATTGGGATGTCCCATAGAGGTGTATTCCCTTTTGAATAGGTATTTTTTCCCTATATCTTAGCATGATCCATATTCTGTATATTCCTTTCACTTCTATATTTTTTATTTTTTAATAGAATAAAAATTATTTAGATACATTAGCCTATTCTAAGTATATGTTTAGTTGCTTACTGTTCACATTTAGCTTGTCAGTTACTGCTCACACTTAAAGGGGTACTCCGCTGCTCAGCATTTGGAACAAAGTGTTCCGAATACTGGAGCCGGGAGCTCGTGATGTCATAGCCCCACCCCCTCATGATGTCACACTCCGCCCCCTCAATGCAAGTCTATGGGAGGGGGCGTGTTGGCTGTGTCGGCTGTGAGCGCACCGATAGTTTGTAATGCTCTACGCAAGCGCCATGCCACAATGTGAAAGCGCAGACGCAGGCACTGTATAAGGAATATCTAACCGGAAGTTGTCATTGCGACTTTATTTTCCGTGGAGCTTGGTTATATTACTAACGGTATTGCTAGGTGAATCTAGTGGATATAATATTGAGAGTAATCCCAACACCTTGCCACTGAGATATCTATTTCTTAATATTGTACTAGTTGGTGAACCCATTTTGTATTATTGTTACATACCTTGCATATTATTGTATTTTATGTTACGAGGGGTATAGTTTAGTTTTAATTGGTCATAATTAAAAGTTATGTTTTACTTCCTGTGCTTCAGTGATTATGTAGATGGAAAGGAATATGAATGTCAGTGTTATGAGCAAATGGTGGGGACCTATTGTGCCACCCAACTGATTTGTCTTTGGGCCACTCCAATTAGCCTACCTGGTTTGAACTCTTTAACTCCTATACAGGGAAGGGGTCAGGAAGAGACAGATCCAGGTGGAGGTCTTGAATTGGCTGCATACTAGTGTAGTTAGAGACAGGCAGACAGGTCAGTGTGGGCAGCAGAAGAGATTTGTAGTCAGCAATCCGGAAAGGCAATATAGTGCAGGAGATCAGGATTAGAGATGAGCGAACTTTTCAAAAATTTGATTCGGCCGATTCGCCGAATTTTCCCGGAAAGTTTGTTTCGATCCAAATTTGTTTGCGGCGAATCGATGTTGAAAAAGGCTATTTCTAGCCTACATACAGCCTCTATAGAGGTATAGAACACTTTGCTGTGTCCTAAAACGCATATGGAGTGTGCTGGGGTAGTGAAATAATACTGTTATTCGGAATAGCATGCAGATTACCGGCATCGCTCTTAGAATCACTGCCGCACAGCAGCACAATGACAGAGCCTGGTGGTGGCATCAGTGTCAGGAGACCATATAGTGACTGAATGACATAGCGTGGACATGTTGGCAGCAAGAGGAGACCATTTAGTGGCTGAATGGCACAGCGTGGAGTTGGCTGATGCACTAGTACACTTCACACCAGGGCTTCACAATACCCCCCCCCAAAAAAACAACACAATATATGACATTTTTGACAAAGATTTCTCATTGGTAGCACCCGCTATCCAAAAATTTGAAATGAACAGACCCAGGCCCCACCTCTGCGGCATCAGTAACCCATATATTGCCTGAAGGACACAGCCTGGAGTTGGCTGATGCACCAGTACACACCAGGGCTTCACAATCCCCCCCAAAAAAACAATACAATATATTAAATTTTTGACAAAGATTTCTCATAGGTAGCACCCGCTATCCAAAAATTAGAAATTTCCAGACCCAGGCCCCACCTTTGCGGCATCAAGAACCCATATATTGCCTGAAGGACACAGCCTGGAGTTGGCTGATGCACCAGTACATACCCGGGCTTCACAATCCCCTCCAAAAAACAACATTTTGGAATTTTTTTAAAGAAATACCTTTGTGTAGGAACAAGCGCATATCCAACAGTTCACAAGACTCTATAATGCAGGACAGTGGACCACCCAAAGACATTCTTCTCAAAAATAATAAACCACGAAATGTTTGAAATTTTTTTACAAAAACTAATTCAATATGTGTGTAAGCGCATCTGTCTCCAAAAGATCAGATCACCACAGGACTTTTTTCGCCCAAAATGATGAAGCAGAGTTAATCCCTGTCCGTATTTTTTATTTATATTTTCATTAAAAAATCGCACGCAACAAGCGTCCGTTGTGTAACGATTAGCATGCTGGAAAATTCAATTTTATTACTGATAAAATTATCAGTAAATTAAAAGAAAAACACTACCCAAGAGTGTTTAATTACCCCATACATTGCACCAGGAGCAGTCAAGAGTAGGCCTCAGCAGTACCCAAGAGGCTTTAATAACCCCCTACCTTTGCACGATCAATTGCGAGATCGAGCAATACCAGGTGTGTTATGCCCTCTGATTTCCGGGGCCACAGGCGCGCTCCACTGAACGGATTAGCGTGTCTCTATCTCACATTGACCGATGCTGGTAACCCGCTAACTCCCGGAAAGGTAAGCTGCCGCGAAGCAGGTGGTCTCCCCCGGGCACGTTTGGCTCCAGAATTTCCACCACTGCCACACCACGCTGACTGCCAACCGTGCTACCACCTTGCTGACTCAAGGGAAACCTGCAACTCTCTTCTCCTGATGATGAACCCCCCTTCTCCTGAGATCGAGCAATAACAGGTGTGTTATGCCCTCAGATGTCCGGGGCCGCAGGCGCACTCCACTGAACGGATTAGGGTGTGTCCATCTTTTTTTGTAGCACCCGCAATCCAAAAATGTTAAATTCCCAGACCCAGGCCCCACCTCTGCGGCATCAGGAACCCATTTATTGCCTGAAGGACACAGCCTGGAGTTGGCTGATGCACCAGTACACACAGGGCTTCACAATCCGCACCAAAATCAACCAAATTGTATACATTTTTTTTTTAATTTACAACTTTGTGTAAGCACAAGCCCATATCCAACATTTCAGAAGACTCTATAAAGCAGGACGGTGGACCACCCAAAGACTTTCTTCTCAAAAATAATGAACCACACAATTGTTGAATTTAAAAAAAAAATTGAAATTCCAAGACCCAGGCCCCACCTCAGCTGCATCAGTAACCCATAGATTGCCTGAAAGACACAGCCTAGAGTTGGCTGATGCACGAGTACACACCCGAGCTTCACAATCCACCCCAAAAAAACACAATTTTTTTAAAATTGTCTGACAAAATACCTTTTTGTTAAAACAAGTGCATATACAGCAGTTCAGAAGACTCTATAATGCAGGACGGTGGACCACCCAAAGACATTCTTCTCTAATATAATAAACCACACAATATGTTCAATTTTTTTAAATAATTGAAATTCCAAGACCAAGGCCCCACCTCTGCTGCATCAGTAACCCATATATTGCCTAACGGACACAGACTGGAGTTCACTGATGCACGAGTACATACTACACA
This sequence comes from Hyla sarda, assembly GCF_029499605.1. Lineage (NCBI taxonomy): Eukaryota > Metazoa > Chordata > Amphibia > Anura > Hylidae > Hyla > Hyla sarda. The sequence goes on along the minus strand of NC_079197.1, from coordinate 65,234,046 downwards.
CCCGTCACCCGGGCTTCACAATCCACCCCAAAAAAACGCAAAATTTTATCGAAATTGTCTGACAAAATACCTTTTTTTTTTAAAAAAACAAGCGCATATACAGCAGTTCAGAAGACTCTATAATGCAGGATGGGGGACCACCAAAAGACATAATAAACCACACAATGTTTGAAATTTGGTTAAAAAAATTATTTCATGTGTGTAAGCGTATCTGTCTCCAAAAAATCGGATGACAAAAGGATTCTAATCGCCAATTATTAAGCAGAGTTAATCCCTCTCCATCTATTTATTTATTTTTTTCATTAAAAAATCACACGCAACTAGCGTTCCGTTGTGTAACGGTTAGCGTTCTGCAAAATTAAATTTTATTACTGATAAAATTACCAGTAAATTTAACAATAACACTACCCAAGAGTGTTTAATTACCCCATACATTGCACCAGGAGCATTCAGGAGTAGGCCTCAGCAGTACCCTAGAGGCTTTAATAACCCCTTACCTTGCCCAATCAATTGCGAGATCTAGCAATAACAGGTGTGTTATGGCCTCAGATGTCCTGGGCCGCACTAGCGGTCCACTGAACGGATTAGCGTGTCTCTATCTTTCAAGGACAGGTGCGTGTTGCACGATGAAACCAGTTCGTGATAGGGATCTGGGATTGCAATTATTTAACCTTAAAACGAGGAATTACCAGTAAGTGAGGGTCATAAGCTGGCGTTTATTAAGTCCCTGCCCTTTGTACACACCGCCCGTCGCTATAAGCGATTGGATTAGTTAGTGAGTTGGTTAGTGAGGTCCTCGGATCGGCCCAGGCGGGGTAGGAGAAGGCCCTGGCAGAGCGCCGAGAATTTAACGATCATTGTTGAAATTTGCATTAAGCATGTATTTAGCTACTGCTAAACATCCAAAAATGCAAGGCCCAAGGCCAGAGGCACCAGGGAGGCAAGTAGTTCCTGAAAGACACAGAATGAGTCTGGAGCATGCATTTGCAGTACCCACAAGGTTTTCATATCCCCTTACATTTAAAGATCAATGTTTACATTTGCATTAAGCATGTATTTAGCTACTGCTAAACTTCAAAAAATTATCCAGGGAGGCAAGTAGTTTGTGAAAGACACAGAATGAGTCTGGAGCAGTCATTCGCAGTACCCAAGAGGATTTCATAACCCCTTACATTTAAAGATCAATGTTGACATTTGCATTAAGCATGTATTTAGCTACTGCTAAACTTCAAAAAAATTATAGGCCCAAGGCCAGAAGTATCAGTTTAGGATTAGGAGCATACTTGTCCCCCAGATTAGGCAGCATAGATGTCACCCAGATTAGGCAGCATAGATGTCCCCCAGATTAGGCAGCATAGATGTCCCCCAGATTAGGAGCATAGTTGTCCCCCAGATTAGGTAGCATAGATGTCACCCAGATTAGGCAGCATAGATGTCTCCCCAGATTAGGAGCATAGTTGTCCCCCAGATTAGGCAGCATAGATCTCACCCAGATTAGGCAGCATAGATGTCCCCCAGATTAGGAGCATACTTGTCCCCCAGATTAGGAGCATACTTGTCCCCCAGAGTAGGCAGCATAGATGTCACCCAGATTAGGCAGCATAGATGTCCCCCAGATTAGGAGCATAGCTGTCCCCCAGATTAGGCAGCATAGAAGTCACCCAAATTAGGCAGCATAGATGTCCCCAAAATTAGGAGCATACTTTTCCCCAAGATTAGGCAGCATAGATGTCCCCCAGATTAGGTAGCATAGATGTCACCCAGATTAGGCAGCATAGATGTCCCCCAGATTAGGAGCATACTTGTCCCCCAGATTAGGCATCATAGATTTCCACCAGATTAGGAGCATAGTTGTCCCCCAGATTAGGAGCATAGTTGTCCCCCAGATAAGGAGCATAGTGGTCCCCCAGATTAGGCAGCATAGATGTCATCCAGATTAGGCAGCATAGATATCCCCCAGATGAGGCAGCATAGATGTCCCCCAGATTAGGCAGCATAGATGTCCCCCAGATTAGGCAGCATAGTTGTCCCCCAATCAGCGCGGGCCGGGCAGAGCCAATCAAAGGGCAGTATGTGGCAAGCGGGCCGTACAATCCCCAGGTCTGCCCTAGAGGGTTTCATAACCAACCACAATAGAGAAAATTTTGTTGTAGGAGCATGGTCAATCTACTCAGACCCATCTGTCATTGGTGGCTGGAAATCCTGGCTGATCCATCCCTGACTCATCTTGACAAACATCAGTCTCTCCACATTTTTAGTGGACAGACGAGTTTGCCTTGGGTGACTATGGCCCCGGCCGCACTAAACACCCGCTCTGATGGCACACTACTGGCTTTTCCAGGGCAAACTCCGCTAGTTGCGGCCATATATCGAGTTTGGCTGCCCAGAAGTCCAGCCGATCTTCAACACGGTTGTTGACAGGGTCATGTCGAGGTAAGCCATCACCTGCTGGTTCAGGTCCTGCTCCATGTCCACCTGCTGCTGATGAGTAGCTTCACTATGCGGCTGAAGGAAGCTACTCATCAGCGACTGTAGACTCAGGCTGCTGCTGATTGAGCCGGTTCTGCTCCTGCCACCCCTCCCCTCCCCAGCAGCCGTGGCAGTGGAAGGTGAGCGCAGAGGGCCCCCCGAGTCAGACCTGCAAGTGGATGGACCATGTGCCCTATAGGCATCGGCCAACCGACTACATAGAAGCTCCCTGAAGTAGGTCAGTTTATCCTCCCTCTCAGTGGGTGTAAAAAAGGCCCCAGTTCTGGGCCGGTAGCAAGGGTCTAATAAGATGGAGATCCAGAAGTCATCGCGCTGACTAATTTTGACAATTCGGGGGTCACTACGCAAGCAACTCTGTCCCTCATAGACGTCTGACAGGTAAGTTAAGGTCTTTGGGTTTGGAAATTTTAGTTTGTAACTGGATTGAACACTGGCTCATGGATCGTACCCAGAGAGTGGTGGTCAATGATTTGTACTCTAATTGGTCCCCGGTAATTAGTGGTGTACCCCAAGGTTCTGTACTGGGACCGCTGCTGTTTAATTTATTTATCAATGATATAGAGGATGGCATTAACAGCTCTGTTTCTATCTTTGCAGATGACACCAAGCTTTGTAGCACGGTACAGTCTATAGAGGATGTGCATAAGTTACAAGATGACTTGGATAGACTAAGTGTCTGGGCATCCACTTGGCAAATGAGGTTCAATGTAGATAAATGTAAAGTTATGCATCTGGGTACTAATAACCTGCATGCGTTGCATGTCTTAGGGGGGATTAAACTGGCAGAGTCACTGGTAGAGAAGGATCTGGGTGTACTTGTAGATCACAGACTACAGAATAGCATGCAATGTCAGGCTGCTGCTTCCAAAGCCAGCAGGATATTGTCATGTATCAAAAGAGGCATGGACTCAAGGTACAGGGACATAATACTCCCCCTTTATAAAGCATTGGTACGGCCTCACCTGGAATATGCTGTTCAGTTTTGGTCGCCTGTACATAAAAGGGACACTGTGGAGCTGGAAAGGGTGCAGAGATGCGCGACTAAACTAATATGGGGCATGGAACATCTTAGCTATGAGGAGCGATTAAAGGAGTTAAAATTGTTTAGTCTTGAGAAGAGACGTTTAAGGGGGGATATGATAAACGTATATAAGTATATAAATGGCCCATACAAAAAATATGGAGAAAAACTGTTCCAGGTTAAACCCCCACAAAGGACAAGGGGGCACTCCCTCCATCTGGAGAAGAAATGGTTTAGTCTAAAGGGGCGACACATCTTCTTTACCGTGAGAACTGTGAACTTATGAAACAGTCTACCTCAGGAACTGGTCACAGCAGGAAAAATTAACAGCTTTAAAACAGGATTAGATACATTCCTGGAACAAAATAACATTAATGCTTATGAAGAAATATAAAATCCCATCCCTTCCCCAATATCGCGCCACACCCCTACCCCTTAATTCCCTGGTTGAACTTGATGGACATATGTCTTTTTTCGACCGTACTAACTATGTAACTAACTATGTAACTCAGCATGCATCGTGCCATTTGTGACAGTGACTCGCTGGGACTACCTGCCTCCATCTCCACTGCATACTGCCACGGTGTGTCTGGGTCCTCTGTCTTGCCTACCTCGTAATAACCCTCAAGCTCCTCTGGCTGCTCCTGCTCCTCCTCTCCTGTCAAATGACCAGAAACACCGGCCATCTTATCCACTGTAAACTGTGCTCCGCTCTGCCCCTCATCATCCTCCTCCAGTTCATCCCCCACAGGACTCATGTAGCCTTCTGATGTAGGAGCAACATCTCCATTGCCACGACCAGCCATGTTTTCAATCATTTTTTGGAGAAAATGTAGGAGTGGAATTACGTCGTTCATGGAGTAATTCGAGCGACTAACAAAAAATGTGGCTTCCTCAAAGGGCCTCAGCAAACTGCAGGTGTCACGTATGAGCTGCCACTCGTTCACATTGAAGTTAAACAGGGGTGTACTCCTATCTGCTTGTATCATCAAAAAATCCGTGATGGCTTTTCTTTGTTCGTATAGTCTGTCCAACATATGGAGGGTGGAATTCCAACGTGTGGCAACGTCACAAATGAGACTATGTTGTGGGATACCGTTCTACGTGTACGAGTGTCTGAAGTGCATGCACTTTCCTTGCCATCGTCAGGACGTCTTGCAAATGGGGTGAAGACTTGATGAACTTCTTGACAATCAGATTCAACACGTGTACCATGCAGGGCGAATGGTTCACACTTCCTTGTCGCAGCGTGGCCCAATGTTCTTCCCATTGTCGGTCACCATGGTTCCCATTTCCAGATTTCGTGGAGTAAGCCATGCTCGGATTTCTTCCCTAATGAACTTTAGCAGTTCCTCCCCTGTGTGACTCCATTCGCCAAGACAAACCATGTGAAGGATGGCTTGACACCGCTGTGCCCTACACACGTGGTATGATGAAGGGCCACCGAGATTTGGACGTGCAGTGGAGGCCGAGGGGAGGAGCAGGAGGCGCACACTGTAAAAGGACCAACTGCCTGGGAGCCAGAGCATGGAGGAGGAAGCGGTGTGACCTGTCCAAGTTGCTGTTGTGGCTATGCAGGAACAACATTTACCCAGTGGGCCGTAAATGACATGTATTTTCCCTGCCCGTAGTTACAGCTCCACACGTCGGCGCTGCCGTCCACTTTTGAACACACCGACAGGCTCAAGGACTGGCCCACCTTCTCTTGTACAAACTTATGCAGGGCTGGTACTGCCTTCTTCGCAAAGAAAGGATGGCTTGGGACTCTCCACCTCGGCTCAGCACAAGCCATCAATTCCCTGAAAGCTGCAGAGTCCACCAGTTGGAAAGGGAGGGACTGCAACACTAGCAGCTTGAGTGGGCGCATACTGTTGTCTCTTGGACATGGCTTCGCCGATCGATTGTTGGCGGAATGGCTGACTATGAGCGGAAGAAGCAGGAGCGCAGGAAGGAGGGTTTGACACAATGCTCCCTTCGGCTGAGGTGGTGGAGCCTTGGCTGGATGACGGAGGGAGCGGATGGCCACTGGGTGATGCGGCAGGCTGGACCACTACCTCGGAGCCACGGTTATCCCAGGCCGCTTTATGGTGGCAAATCATGTGTTGACACAGGGCCGTGGTGCCGAGATTGGGACCCTGGCCAAGCTTCATTTTCTGCCCACAGATTTTGCATGTGACTACGCTAATGTCCTCCGGATTGTTTATGAAGAACAACCACACCGCAGAGTAGCTGATTTTCCCACCCGCAGTCCGCACTATTTCACTGTTATTGGTGCCGTCTCCAGGAACCCCTGTTCCACTACCTCCCTGAATGGTAGCTTGCCGCAAAGCAGGTGGTCTCCCCCTGGCATGTTTGGCTCCTGAATTTCCACTACTTCCACCACCGCGCTGATTGCCAACCGTGCTACCGCCTTGCTGCCTCATAGACAAAGAGAAAATCTCTTCTCCTGATGATGATGAAGCCCCGGCTTCTGCACCCGGCTCCCAATTGCGATCGGCTTCATCATCATCAAAAGATGTGTGCACGTCACTGATGTCCTCCTCGTGTTCCACAACAGTGTCTGCCTCAGGACCCTGAACAATTGAAACACCGCCTCCCACGTCACTCTCCGCATCACTACTTGGCCGCCTTGCGGAGCAAGGGACGCATGTCTCCTCACATTCTTGGTTGCCCATTAGATGCTGACTGTCCTCTGTTACATCGTCCTCACTAAATAGTGGAGCTAAACACAAAGCATTAGATACTTCTTTGGGAGAGGGAACAGCATAGGACAAAGGCAATGGGATTACGGGGACTGCTCCCGTGCCATGCCAACTGAGGATTGTGTCTGAGGAACCCACCGACTCTTGACTGGGGTTGTCACATGTCGCTTGTGATGATAGGGATGAGTGTGTAAACCAATTGACGAGGAGAGATGGGTCGACAACACGACCGCTGGGTGTTAACGGGAGCTCAGGCCTATTGCTGCAACTCCTGCTGCCACTGGCCCCAAGTCTGTTGCCAACTCTGCCTGACGTATGTAGGCCTCTGCCCCTTCTCTGTGCACGTCCTGGCACGTCCCTGCCTGACATACTTAGTGCATTTATGAGGGTATAGAACAGCAGCAGGCGATTACTTACGGCTGTCCTTTTAAAGTATATAGGCCCTAGACAGAATAACAGTTACTAAATAGTACACTCCTTTGTTGTATGTATGCCCTGTGCAATGATGAGCGCACTGTTAAGCGTATTTATACACAGAATTTTTTTTTTGTTGTATACACCAGCCAGTGTATACTAATGTGTGGAATAGCACTGAATTTAGCACCGAGACAGAAATACAGGTACTAAATAGTACACTACTTGGTTGTATGTATGCCCTTTGCAATCATGAGCGCACTGTTAAGCGTATTTGTACGCAGGAAAACCTTTTTTTTTTTTTTTTATACACCGGCAGGTTTATAACGTGTGGTATAACACTTAATTTAGCACAGAGAGAGAAAAAAAGGTGGTATATGGTACGCTATTTGCTTGAATTTAGGCCCTTTGCAATGATAAGGCCACTGTTAAGCGTATTTTTAGTCAGGAAAACCTTATTTTTCTTTAATACACCGGCAGGTGTATAAGGTGTGGTATAACACTTAATTTAGCACAGAGACAGAAAAAAAGGTAGTATATGGTACGCTATTTACTTGAATTTAGGCCCTTTGCAATGATAAGGCCACTTTTAAGAGTATTTTTACTCAGGAAAACCTTTTTTTTCTTTAATACACTGGCAGGTGTATAACGTGTGGTATAACACTTAATTTAGCACAGAGACAGAAAAAAAGGTGGTATATGGTAAGCTATTTGCTTGAATTTAGGCCCTTTGCAAAGGTAAGGCCACTGTTAAGCGTATTTTTACGCAGGAAAACCTTTTTTTCTTTAATACACCGGCATGAAATTCGTAACTAATTTGGGTTCGTCAACTTCGATTCGCTCATCTCTAATCAGGATGTTATGGAATCAGAAAGGCAGGCAGAGGTCACAGAATACAGTGCATTTAGCAGAAAACGTTTTACTTGAAACACTAACACGCTAGAAACCTATTTCTCAGGCAAAGTTAGAGCAAGTGCTGCTGCCTTGAAGGAGTGATTGAACCCAATGAAAAACATTTTTTAGTAAAGTGTTCCCTATGAACTTTGTGCTTGCGGTCCCTCAGATCTGCAACGCCTGCACCACTGGAGACCCATGTTCACCATGTTCACAACAGCTAGATTTCTGGTTCATCGCCAGCAGCATGCACCGCAAGAAACAATTTTTCCTATCCGTGTGCATAACTCTGTGTCCCGCTTAGCCTGCTGCTTTAGGTGTGCCTAGCCCATCCCAGCTGAGCATGTGATATGAATAATACTTTGGATTGACTGATTGTGGGCATACAAGAAAGGGAACACCTACTAAAATGATAAAGTGAAGGTAATACTACATTACTTCCATGAGGAGGAAGGGAGTGGGCAGGCGTGAGGAGTGGGGGAGGGACGGGGGGCGTCAAAGAGGCAGTTATACAATCCAAAATAACTTTACATAATGTGTTACTTTGTGGGCAATTGTCATGTAACAGAGTACCCCTTTAAATAGAATGCTGGCCATTACAAACCTGAGATTACGGAAGTGTGCAAAGCAGGAGGGCAGACATGGGGTTAACCCAGCAAGATTGCAGTCCAACTACACAAAATCTACATAACAGATACAGTCATAAAACAGTAGGACATTTTTAAAATGTAACTTTAAATGTGTGTGTGCTTTGCCACCGATCAAATTTGATTGTACCAATGACAAGTTTACATGACAACCAGTAAGTTAACTGTTCAATAGTATGTGCAAACAAATAGAATGAATTCATACTAATAATATTCTTGTGCAGACTTCTGTTACAGAACGCCTTCGGCAGCTGCAGGATGCTCATCGTGACTTTGGACCTGAGTCCCAACATTTTTTATCTTGTGAGTGTCTCTACTTTTTCCCATAAAAGTTAAAATTATAAGCAACAGACCATTAGTAAAATTGGGGTTATAAAATATAGGTGAATAACCACAACACGAGAATAACTCAAATTAGGAACTATGTAAAAAGCAGACGCAGAGGGACGTAAGGTCATGAAATGGAAAACTCACTGTTAAGCTTTGCACAAAGTGTTTACTTAAAGGAAGCTTGTTATCAGCTATATAGAGGTGAAAAAATCCTGGCACATCAGATTATGCTGAAAAGTATTTCTTTTATAAGCAAAATGCGCATACATAAACACAGAATGCGTTCCGGCCAGTACAGCCTTTTTCAACTGCATGGCATTAGTACGGACAAGGCACTATTTATGCGCCCCGACACTCACAAAATACATAATCAAATTCGAAGAACGCACCCCCCTGTGATGCAATAGTCCCAAATGCAAAAACACACGTGATACATTTTATAAATGGATCTTAGTAACGAGTGTGGTGCTTCAAGCCAACCGTTGCAGCTCCAATGAGAAAGAGAGACAGGTAAATATATGGCATAATGTAGCAGATTATATAATTCATAGTCGCGGTTAAGGCCGCGAGGTTCCAAAGTATCCAGCTTATGAATCCAATAGGCTTCTTTTCGGGCTAGTAATTTCTTAACATCTCCGCCCCTCCGTGGCGGAATGACCTCATCAATCACTTGATATTGCAGTTGAGCGATGTTATGATTCTTAATATGAAAGTGATTGGGGATCAGCAGTAATAAATTTTTGCAGCAAATACCTGACTTGTGTCTATTAATGTGGTCTCCCAAATGCTGGGTAGTATTCCCAACGTATTGGAGACTGCACGGACATTTAATTAGATAAATGACATTTCTGGATTGACATGTAAAGAATCTGTTGATAGAGAAGGTTTTCCCGGTATGGGGGTGAGTAATTTTATTGTTCCTCATCACGTTGCTGCATTGTGCACAATATAAGCAAGGGTATGTGTCAGTTTTTCGAGTGCTCAGAATTTTTTTTCTACTTTTCTTTGTGCTACCCACGTCCACCCGGATTAGTTTGTCCTCAATGTTTGGTACTCTTTTATTGCAAATCAGTGGGACGGTAGCAAACTCCTCTATCCCTGCATAGGAACTACCCAGGATACACCAGTGTTCTTTTATAATCCTATTGTTCTTGTGACTCAGTGGATGAAAAATTCTGACATAAGGGATTGCACGGGGACTCGCATTTAAAGTTATTTCCGGATAACCCCGCTGTCTGAACTTTTCATCTAGTTCTTATAACCGTTGTTCCCTTACAGAAGGGTCCTTGATGATTCTAGTAATGTGCTGTTTCTGTGAGAGTGGGATTGATTATTTATATGGCTAGAGGATGAGCACTCGTAAAATGGAGTAAACTGTTTTTATCCATGGCTTTCCTGAATAGGTCTGTGCATAAACCACCTTTACCGTCCTTCTGCAGAAATGTATCTAAAAAGCTGATACTATTCCTGTCCTGTGTCAAAGTAAATTTTAACTCTGGTCTGATGTTATTAAGGTGTTCAAAAAGCTCCATCAGGGACGTCTGTGGCCTCTCTTATATGCATACTATGTCGTCTATACAGGGTGGGCTGTTTATATGGATACACCTCAATAAAATGGGAATGTTTGGTGATATTAACTTCCTGACATTAGTATATGTGAGGGGGGAAACTTTTCAAGATGGGTGGTGACCGTGGCGGCCATTTTGAATTCGGCCATTTTGAATCCAACTTTTGTTTTTTCAATAGGAAGAGGGTCATGTGACACATCAAACTTATTGGGAATTTCACATGAAAAACAGTGAAGTGCTTGTTTTTAACGTAACTTTATTCTTTCATGAGTTATTTACAAGTTTCTGACCACTTATAAAATGTGTTCAATGTGCTGATCATTGTGTTGGATTGTCAATGCCAACCAGGAGAAATGGTAGCACGGGCTTCCAGTATCCATAGTTTCAGGTGCTGCATATCTCGTATTTTCACAGCATAGACAATTGCCTTCAGATGACCCCAAAGATAAAAGTCTAAGGGGTCAGATTGGGAGACCTTGGGGGCCATTCAACTGGCCCACGATGACCAATCCACTTTCCAGGAAACTGTTCATCTAGGAATGCTTGGACCTGACACCCATAATGTGGTGGTGCACCATCTTGCTGGAAAAAACTCAGGGAATGTGCCAGGTCCGAGCATTGCTAGAGGAACAGTTTCCTGGAAAGTGGATTGGTCGTCGTGGGCCAATTGAATGGCCCCCAAGGTCTCCCGATCTGACCCCCTTAGACTTTTATCTTTGGAGTCATCGGAAGGCAATTGTCTATGTTGTGAAGATACGAGATGTGCAGCACCTGAACTTACGGATACTCGAATCCTGTGCTAGCATTTCTCCTGCGGTGTTGCTATCAGTGTGTGAAGAGTGGGAGAAGAGTGTTGCAATCCAACACAATGGGCAGCACATTGAACACATTTTATAAGTGGTCAGAAACTTGTTAATAACTCATGAAAGAATAAAGTTGTGTTAAAACTAAGCACATCATTGATTTTCTTGTGAAATTCCCAATAAGTTTGATGTGTCACATGACCCTCTTCCTATTGAAAAACAAAAGTTGGATTAAAAATGGCCGACTTGAAAATAGCTGCCATGGTCACCACCCATCTTGAAAAGTTTCCCCCCTCACATATACTAATGTGCCACAAACAGGAAGTTAATATCACCAACCATTCCCATTTTATTAAGGTGTATCCATATAAATGTCCCACCCTGTATATCATTGCCATATTTTGGCGTTTTGTTTAAAAAGGTTGTTGGGATAGACATGCTGATCCTCAACAAATGCCATGTATGCATTAGCATAGGGAGGGGCCATATTTGCCCCATCGCCGAACCTCTCCGTTGTTGATAAAATGTGTCTTCATAGAGAAAATTATTCTCCCTCAAAACTACATTCAGCATGTCCTCCAAAAATTATTTTGTTCTGCAGTTCATTTGCTTTGTTCAAGTAACCTTGTTGCTGGTGTGGTTACTTGAAGAAAGCAAATATACTGCAGAACAAAATAATTTTTGAAATCCGGAAAGAACTTTAAATGCTAGTCCATGTGTCAAGGAGGAAGGAACCACTAGATCGAAACAAAAATCTATCCCTTTTGTCAGAACTTTTCATCCACTGAGTTGCAAGATTGATAGGATTATAAAAGAACACTAGCATATCCTGGGTAGATCCTATCCAGGGATAGAGGAGTTTGCTACTGCCCCACTGATTTGCAATAAAAGAGCACCAAACATCAAGGACAAACTAATCCGGGTGGACGTGGGTAGCGCAAAGAAAAGTGGACAATCTTTTCTGAACACTCAAAAAACTGGCACTTAAATTGTGCACAATGCAGCAACCTGATGAGGAACAATAAAATTACTCACCCCTATTCCAGTAAAACCTTTCCTATCAAAAGATTCTTACATGTCAATCCAGAAATTTTATTTATCTGATCAAATATCCGTGCGGTCTCCTATACGTTGGGGAAACTACCCAGCGTGTGGCAGACTGCATTAATAGACACAAGTCAAGTATTCGCTGCAAAAGTCTATTACTGCCGATCCCCAATCACTTTCACATTAAGAATCATAACATCGCTCTACTACAATATCAAGTGATTGATGAGGTCATCCCGCCATGGAGGGGCGGAGATGTTAAAGGGGTATTCCAGGAAAAAAACTTTTTTATATATATCAACTGGCTCCAGAAAGTTAAACAGATTTGTAAATTACTTCTATTAAAAAATGTTAATCCTTTCAGTACTTATGACCTTCTGAAGTTAAGGTTGTTCTTTTCTGTCTAATTCCTCTCTGATGACATGTGTCTCAGGAAACGCCCAGTTTAGAAGAGGTTTGCTATGGGGATTTGCTTCTATACTGGGCGTTTCCCGAGACAGGTGTCATCAGAGAGGACTTAGACAGAAAAGAACAACCTTAACTTCAAAAGCTCATAAGTACTGAAAGGATTAAGATTTTTTAATAGAAGTAATTTACAAATCTGTTTAACTTTCTGGAGCCAGTTGTTATATAAAAAAACGTTTTTTCCTGGATAACCCCTTTAAGAAATTGCTTGCCCGAAAAGAAGCCTATTGGATTCATAAGCTGGATACTTTGGAACCTCACGGCCTTAACCGTGACTAATACTATGGATTATCTAATCTGCTATATTGAACATTATGCCATATATTTACCTGTGTCTCTTTCTGCTTGTAGCTGCAACGGCCGGCTTGAAGTACCCCCCTGTTACTATGATCCATTCATAAAATGTAGCACGTGTATTTTTGCATTTGGAACTGTTGCATCACAAGGGGGGGAGGGGGTGTTCTGGGAATTTGATGACGTATTTTGTGAGTGTCAGGTGCATAAATAGTGCCTTGTCCGTACTAATGCCATGCAGTTGAAAAAGGCTGTGCTGGCCGGAACGTGTGCTGCATTTATGTATGCCCATTTTGCTTGAATAAAAGAAATACTTTTCAACATAATCTGTTGTGCTGGGATTTCTTCACCTCTATTTGACATAGCTCATCCCTGGCACCCACCTGGATTTACAGTGCCAACCTAACTACTACTGTGGATTGTTATCAGTTATATGCTGCCCATTCAGCAGTCAGAACAGCTGGTACAGTAGTACAACCCCAAAACATTATGATTTACTCTGAAATATTCTGGCATTTCAGAAAAATCATAGTTTATAAATGCTGCTGGGACCCAGGAAAGTGATAATTGGGGTGATTCCTGTCAGTGATTCCTGGCTGAGTGAGGTGCCTCTCCCTATACACAGATAGAGACATGCCATGGTTTGGGCAGCATAAATTGGTGACAGGTCGTCTTTAAAGGGGTACTCCGGTGGAAAACATTTTTTTTTTTAATCAACTGCTGCCAGAAAGTTAAACAGATTAGCAAATTTCTTCTATTAAAAAATCGAAATCCTTTCAGTACTTATCAGATGCTGTTTTCTCCTCAGTAAGTTGAGTTGTTCTTGTCCAGTCTTACCACAGTGCTCTCTGCTGACACCTCTTGTCTATTTCAGGAACTATTCAGAGCAGGAGAGATTTCCTATGGGGATTTGCTCCTGCTCTGGATAGTTCCTGATAGGGACAGAGGTGTTAGCAGAGAGAACTGTGGTCAGACTGAAGGGAACAACTCAACTTCTTCTGTAACATACAGCAGCTGATAAGTACTGGAAGGATGAAGATTTTTTAATAGAAGTAATATGCAAATCTGTTTAACTTTCTGGAACCAGTTCATTTGAAAATAAATTGTTTCCCACTGGAGTACCCCTTTAAGGCTATTTTCACAAGCAGTGGGTTAGACTTATGAAGCTGTCTAAATGTTAAACATTTAGTAGGGGTCATCTTTCACGTAGGTGTATATATATTTTTATACTATGAACTCTGTGCAAGTCAAAGGGCATGCCTAAAAAAACTCTCCCAAAGAAGTCAGTGGGAAAAGGGAAGTAAAATAAAATGCCATAAAAAAAAAATAGAAACAGATTAGAAAAAAATATCAGTATCTGGCTCGTATCTGTAAAGAGGCTCTTGGCAACAGAAACAACCTGTGCATGGGGTAAAAATGTTTAACCCCTTAAGGACGCAGGACGTAAATGTACGTCCTGGTGAGGTGGTACTTAACGCACCAGGACGTACATTTACGTCCTGTGCATAACCGCGGGCATCGGAGCGATGCCCGTGTCATGCGCGGCTGATCCCGGCTGCTAATCGCAGCCAGGGACCCGCCGGCAATGGCCGACGCCCGCGATCTCACGGGCGTCCGCCATTAACCCCTCAGGTGCCGGGATCAATACAGATCCCGGCATCTGCGGGAGTTCGCGATTAAAATGAACGATCGGATCGCCCGCAGCGCTGCTGCGGGGATCCGATCATTCATAACGCCGCACGGAGGTCCCCTCACCTTCCTCCGTGCGGCTCCCGGCGTCTCCTGCTCTGGTCTGTGATCGAGCAGACCAGAGCAGGAGATGACCGATAACACTGATCTGTTCTATGTCCTATACATAGAACAGATCAGTATTAGCAATCATGGTATTGCTATGAATAGTCCCCTATGGGGACTATTCAAGTGTAAAAAAAAATGTAAAAAAATGTAAAAGTAAAAAAAAAGTGAAAAATCCCCTCCCCCAATAAAAAAGTAAAACGTCCGTTTTTTCCTATTTTACCCCCAAAAAGCGTAAAAAACATTTTTTATAGACATATTTGGTATCGCCGCGTGCGTAAATGTCCGAACTATTAAAATAAAATGTTAATGATCCCGTACGGTGAACGGCGTGAACGAAAAAAATTTTAAAAAGTCCAAAATTCCTACTTTTTTAATACATTTTATTAAAAAAAAAATTATAAAAAATGTATTAAAAGTTTTTTATATACAAATGTGGTATCAAAAAAAAGTACAGATCATGGCGCATAAAATGAGCCCCCATACCGCCGCTTATACGGAAAAATAAAAAAGTTATAGGTCATCAAAATAAAGGGATTATAAACGTACTAATTTGGTTAAAAAGTTTGTGATTTTTTTTAAGCGCAACAATAAAGAAAAGTATATAATAATGGGTATCATTTTAATCGTATTGACCCTCAGAATAAAGAACACATGTCATTTTTACCAGAAATTGTACGGCGTGAAAACAAAACCTTCCAAAATTAGCAAAATTGCGTTTTTCGTTTTAATTTCCCCACAAAAATAGTGTTTTTTGGTTGCGCCATACATTTTATGATATAATGAGTGATGTCATTACAAAGGACAACTGGTCACGCAAAAAATAAGCCCTCATACTAGTCTGTGGATGAAAATATAAAAGAGTTATGATTTTTAGAAGGCGAGGAGGAAAAAATGAAAACGTAAAAATTAAATTGTCTGAGTCCTTAAGGCCAAAATGGGCTGAGTCCTTAAGGGGTTAAAGGGGTACTCCGGTGAAAACTTTTTTTTTTTTTTTTTTTTTTAATCAACTGGGGCCAGAAAGTTAAACAGATTTGTAAATTACTTCTATTAAAAAATCTTAAACTTTCCTGTACTTATTAGCTGCTGAATACTACAGTGGAAATTATTTTCCATTTGAAACAGAGCTGTCTGCTGACACCATGAGCACAGTGCTCTCTGCTGACATCTCTGTCCATTTTAGGAACTGTCCAGGGTAAAAGGAAATCCCCATAGCAAACATATGCTGTTCTGGACAGTTCATAAAATGGACAGAGATGTCAGCAGAGAGCACTGTGCTCGTGATGTCAGCAGACAGTTCTGTGTTTCAAAAAGAAAAGAATTTCCGCTGTAGTATTCAGCAGCTAATAAATACAGGGAGGATTAAGATTTTTTTAATAGAAGTAATTTACAAATCTGTTTAACTTTTTGGCACCAGTTGATTTAAAAAAAAAAAAAAAAGTTTTTCACCGGAGTACCCCTTTAACAAAGCAACTTAATAATATATTATCTAAAGTGCACAGATCATCCATTTCAACTGTACTCTCTACTTTTCCCTGAAGTGAAGGCTCTCCTTGTAAGCTGTGACATCCCGTCACAGCCTCAACCTTTCACCCCACCCTCTTCCTTCTGGTGGTGTCATCACAGGACAGCTCATTAGCTTTATGACTTATTCGATAAGGCGGCAGGGAGTCTTGTTCATTAATTTAGGATTCTTAATTTATTTTGGGTTCTGGTTAGGGTGTGGCATCTCCCACATCTAAGAGCCTGTGTGGTGTGTGTTAACATTGTCCTAGCAAGCACCCCCCCTTTACATTTTTTTTTATAAAAAGTGATTAAAAAGTCACTGCACCGTATTCATAAAATAAAAATGTTATGGGGCCAATTTTAAACATATTTATTTTGTATTTTTTATTTTATTTTACAAAAAGAGTATTGTACTGTAATTGCAAAGTACAAATGGTCACGAAAAAAACAAGCCCTCATAACGATGTGAAGAAAAAAAAAGTGTTATGGCTATCAGAAAGAGAAGAAAAAATGAAAATGCAAACATAAAGCCTAAATGGGCTGTGTCCTTAAGAGGTTAATTCCCATTCATTTCAGAAGATAAAAACAAGTTCAGTAAGTTACATTGATTGTTTAATTAGCAGTACTCCCACAATTCTACAGCAATTTTATTAAAGTTGTGGTAAAAATTTTACAACTTTACAGTGAATATGGGGGCGTGGCCCGAATGGCGAGCTGAGCACCTCCCAGCGCATATTCTCCTGCTATACTTACCCTGAGGGACGAAACTCACCTGAACGGGGTCCCCATTGCATGTGGAGGATCGCTGGTCGGCTCCGGTGTGGGTCCCGTGGTGCTGGATGTGACGGCGGCGGTGAAGTGGTGGGGTGAAGTCTGCGGCTGCTGTGCGTGCCGTGCGGTGGTGATCCTCTGTGCTGTCCTTGCTGGGGCTGTCAGCTCCTAGTTTTGGGGGATCATCAGCTTCTGTGGAGGGAGCTGGTCTGCTTTTTGGACGCCATTATAAATGGGCGGGGACCGCCATTACGGGCCTTTCCATGCTTCATGGGCGTGGCAAAGTGGTTGCCAGGGCAACTCCCGCGGTCTGAGCTGAGGAGGCTGAAGCTGGCTGGAGTGGTACTTGGCTTTCCAGGACTCTATCCATAAAGGTCCTGCTGCTGCCTGAACTTGAGGGAGGCTGTGTCTTTGGTTGAAAGGTGGAGGGTCTGCTGGGACTTGTGGTGCATGGCATACTGAAGCTGCATGTCTACTACAGTGAATATCCCCTCTGCTGGCTGCTTTCAGTGAGTACTGCTGGGACTTGTGGTGCTCTGCTGCTGACCTGCTGAACCTTCTGCCTGGTCTGGTGAATATCCCCCCCTGTTCTCGGCTGTCGGTGTCTATTGCTGGGACTGGTGTGTGGCCTCCTAACGATGCACTTGCTGTCTGCGGCGTTGAATATCCAATTTCTTGCTGGCTGTGCATACTGCTGGGACTTGTGGTGTACAGCTTCCTTTTGCTGATTTTGCTGTCTGCTGCAGTGAATATCCCATCTATTACTGGCTGTCAGTACTGCTGGGACTTGTGGTGTGCGACCTCCTAAAGCTGGAGTTGCTGTCTGCTGCAGTGAATATCCCCTCTGTTGCTAATGGTGAAAACTACTGGAACTTGCAGGGTGCTACTTGTTGGTGCTGGGTCGGCTGCCTGCCGCAGTACCTACCCTTTCTACTGGTCTGTTCTTGTCACCCATCTGCTATCTTTGGCCTGGTGCTACAGTCATGGGGAGTCCACATGGCAGATCCAAACAGTTTGCTGGGGCTGCCAGGCAGTCCATGGATGAGGATGCTTCCTCGGATGAGAGCTGTTCCCAGGCTGGCGGGCGTCCTGTGCACCTACTCCTCTAGTGTCTAAGGTCTCTGCCAACACTGCCAAGGCACTCAGCCAGTTTTCCAGACCTCTGGCGGAGTTTGGGCATGAGTTACCGGGGCCTTACCATCCCTGTTTGCTGTCTCTCCGAGCCCTGAGAGGCATCCTTCCCCAGAGCAAGCTTCTTATACTTCAGCATCCATTGACCAGAAGTTTACGAACATACTGGCAGCCTTCACCACCTGTCAAACATTGATCGTTTCCAAGGTAGATTAGCTCCGCCAAGATTTTGTGATCCTTCGCCACGAGACGCAAAAGTTCCGGGAGCGCACGGACGAGGTGGATCGTAGAGTCTCTGCAGTTGAGGATACCCTATTGCCTATTCCGGAACAGATTACCTCACTGCAGCGCCAAGTTAAGACTGTCTTTAAGAGGGCTGATGATATGGAAAACCACCTTCGGCTTGACAGCATATGCCTGGTGGGCCTGATCTGGTCCAGTAGCCTTCATAGCATCCTTTTTGAAGTCTATACTACCTGCTGAGACCTTCTCACCTTAATTCACTGTGGAGAGAGTCCACAAGGTGCTCCACCTGGTGGTTCACCTCATCCTTTTCTAGCCAAGCTGCTTCATTTTCGCGATCGGGACACTATCCTGAGGGTTGTTCATCTAAAGGGTGAGGTGCGCTTCAACCTTAACAGAGTTGCCTTCTATCCTGACTTTTCCGTGGAGCTGCGCAAGCAAAGAATGAAGTTCACTGAGGTCCTCCTCCGGCTTCGCGCTAAGGGATATCGCTATGCGATGCTGTTTCCGGCTTGCCTTTGTGTGGTGGACGGGGCTGTGACTCCGTTCTTCTCATCTCCAGTGGAGGCTCTGCAGTGGATGGATGCTGCCTCCGGTTGCCCCTCCAGACTGATCCTGTTGTGAGACTGTCACTTTGTTCCCTTTGGTTTAGGTAAGGTAGGGAGTTCGGATTCCTGGTGGTTAGGGATTCCCAAGGTTCCTGTCCTTCATGGCCTCTTGTTTAGGGGCTTCCCTGTTGGGGTGTTGCCCTAGTGAGTTTGGCCCTAGGTTGTATTGGGTTTTAGATACCTGCTGGGTTGGTGGGGGTATGGTGGGTTGTTGAGGGTTGCCAGAGTATTTGCTGTAGCCCGTATCTTGGTTAGTTTGGGGTATAGGTCTGCACGGTTCCTAGTGTTAGACAGGGTTTTTGTTGGGAATATTATTTTTTGCTCTTGCAATTGTTTTTATGTTTGTGTTGTTCTTTTTGTTTGTGCCCAGTCTGTTGTTGTGTGTGGTATGAAAGGGTTTCGTGCCCAGGAGTTCCCCCGGGTGGTTTTTCCTGCTTAGCGCTCACTCCCTGCATTTGGGTATGGACCATAGTCATGATGGGGTCCCTTAAAGTAGTAAGCTGGAACATCAGGGGCCTGAACTCTAAATTTAAGAAGGCTCTTTGCTGTTTGGGAAGCTTCACTCCCTGCATTTGTTTTGCCTCCAGGAAACTCATGTTATAGGTCAGAAGGTGTTAGCTCTTAAGAGGGTATGGGTGGCAAGGGGGTATCACTCTTCTTACTCTACGTCAGCAAGGGAGTGTCGGTTTTGGTGGCTAAGTTTCTTCTGTTAGTGATCTCCCAGGTTACTTGTGACCAGTTTGGCCGGTTTGTTAATTTGCACTGCTCTCTACATGCCCTTAGTTTTAATCTAGTGTCTGTCTATCTTCCCTTTCTGTTTTGTGTGGATGTGTTGGATGGTATTACTAATAAATTGCCCACATTTCCTGCTGCTCCTCTTCTCATTGTAGGTTATTTCAATGCAGTTCTGGATCCTGTGCTCGATCGCCCCAGTGCTGTGGACCATGGCTCCTCTGGGTGCAATACCTGAAGCATAGCTTTGAATCTCATGAATATTTTGTTCTGAAAGTGTCAGGATCCGGAGTGGTATGCGGGTTAGACACAGGTAGTGGATCCTCTATGTCATTGAGGTGATGGCGTGGACCGTACCAGGGAACGGAATCTAAGGGGTTACTGGTTTTCACCAGAGCCCGCCGCAAAGCGGGATGGACTAGCAGCGGCAGGTAACCCCCAGGTTGTTCCACCCGATAGCGACTCAACCTCACTGACTGCTGAGTCAGGCGCGGTACAGAAGGACTAGGCAAAAGGCAAGGTAAGACGTAGCAGAAGGTCAGGGCAGGCAGCAACGGTTTGTAGTCAAGGGCAACGGCAAGGGTCTGGATACACAGGCAAAGGACACACGGGAACACTTTCACTGGCACAAGGCAACAAGATCCGTCAGGGACAGGAAGGGGAAGTGGGTTTTTATAGTGTTGGGAGTGCTTGGAACTAATTGGGCCAGGCACCAATTAATGGTGCACTGGCCCTTTAAATCTGAGAGACCCGGCACGCACGCGCCCTAGAGAGTGGGGCCGCGCGCACCAGGACTGAGCAGGAGGACGGGGCAGGTGAGAGACATGGGGCGCGATCTGAGAGCGCTTCCCGGAGCGCTTGGCGTGACAGTACCCCCCCTTGGGTCTCCCCCTCTTTTTAGAACCGAGGAATCTGTGGATGAGATTTTTGTCAAAATATTGGCCTCGGGTTCCCATGATCTCTCCTCAGGGCCACAATTCTCCCAATCTACCCAAAAATCTTTTTTACCTCAGACGATCTTGGAGGCGAGGATTTCTTTAACGGAGAAGACATCAGAGGAGCCAGAAATAGGAGCAGGAACAGTGACCTTGGGAGAAAAGCGGTTAAGTACAAGAGGTTTGAGGAGAGACACATGGAAAGAGTTAGGAATGCGAAGAGAAGAAGGAAGAGGAAGCTTGTAAGAGACCGAATTGATTTGATTCTTGATTTTAAAAGGCCCGAGGTAACGAGGACCCAACTTGTAGCTAGGGACACGAAACCGTATGTATTTGGCAGAGAGCCACACTTTGTCACCCGGGACAAAGACAGGAGGAGTTCTTCTCTTTTTATCTGCATGTTTCTTCATCCGAGAAGAGGCCAGTAAGAGCGACTTTTGAGTCTCCTTCCAGATAGCGGAGAAGTCCCGGGTTACTTCATCCACGGCAGGAACTCCAGAAGAAGGGGGAATGGGGAGGGGGGGCAGCGGGTGATGGCCGTACACCACAAAAAACGGAGATTTGGCGGAAGACTCGGAATTTTAGAAATTGTACGAGAATTCAGCCCAGGGCAGAAGGTCGACCCAATCGTCTTGGCGGGAGGAATCAAAATGTCGCAAGTAGTCAGCAAGAATCTGATTCACTCTTTCCAGTTGTCCATTGGATTGGGGGTGATAGGAGGACGAGAAATTTAATTTGATCTTTAATTGAAGAGCTCTCCAAAATTTTGACACAAATTGAACACCTCTATCCGAGACGATATGCGTGGGAAGACAGTGAAGATGAAAAATCTGCTGAAAAAATAGCTTCGCCAACTGTGGCGCATAAGGAAGGCCAGGAAGCGGAATAAAATGAGCCATTTTGGGAAAACGATCAACGACCACCCAGATGACTGTGTTGCCATGGGATAAAGGAAGATCAGTGATGAAATCCATGGCTATGTGGGACCAAGGCTGTTCAGGCACCGGCAGCGGAAGGAAAAGACCTGCAGGCTTCTGGCGTGGGGTCTTGTCACGTGCACACACTGTACAGGCTTGTACGAAATCGGTCACATCCTTTTCCAGGGAGGACAACCAATAGTGTCTGGCAATCAACTGTAAAGTCTTTTTGATTCCAGCGTGACCAGCCAGAAGGGAGGAATGGCCCCATTTGAGGATCCGGAGGCGAAGACGGGGAGGAACATAAGTCTTTCCTGGAGGGATAGGCACCAGAGAAGCAGGGGCAGAAGAGATCAGACACTCGGGGAATGATGTGCTGGGGAAGGGTCTCGGCTTCAGAGGCATCGGTGGTACGAGATAGAGCATCAGTCCTGACATTCTTGTCTGCGGGACAAAAATGGATTTGAAAGTTGAAACGGGCAAAAAACAATGACCATCTAGCCTGGCGAGGGTTTAGCCGCTGGGTGAATTGAAGATAAGACAGATTTTTGTGATCTGTATAGATGGTGGATGGATGAAGGGATCCTTCCAGAAGATATCTCCACTCCTCAAGGGCCAACTTAATAGCCAATAGTTCACGGTCTCCAATGGCATAGTTTTTTTCTGGAGGAGAAAAGGTTTTGGAGAAAAATCCACGAGTGACATATTTTCCTTTAGCAGATTTTTGTAGGAGAACAGCTCCGGCTCTAACGGAGGAGGCTTCAACCTTGAGGAAGAAGGGCTTCAGAGGATCTGGTCTGGACAAGACTGGAGCAGAGGAGAAGGCGGCTTTGAGGTGGTTAAAGGCTTCCTCCAACCTGTGGCGGACAGGATTTTGGATTAGCATTTTTCTTAGTCAGTGCTACGATAGGGGCAACGATAGTGGAGAAGTGGGGAATAAATTGACGATAAAAGTTTGCAAATCCGAGAAATCTTTGGATAGCTCGTAGGCCAGTGGGACGAGGCCAATTCATTAACGCAGACAGTTTATCAGGGTCCATTTGAAGACCTTGACCGGACACAATGTATCCCAGGAAGGGAAGACTGCTGCGTTCAAATAGACACTTCTCAATTTTGGCGTAAAGTTGATTTTGGCGTAGTCGCTGGAGCACTTGACGGACATGAAGGCGATGTTCCTCTAGGTTGGAGGAAAAAATGAGGATGTCGTCAAGATAGACTACCACACAGGAGTACAGCATGTCCCGAAAAATCTCATTAACAAAGTCCTGAAAGACTGCTGGGGCGTTGCATAGACCAAAAGGCATGACTGAAGGCGGTTTTCCATTCATCACCTGCTCGAATACGGATGAGGTTATATGCGCCCCTTAGATCAAGTTTGGTAAAAATCTTAGCTCCACGCAGTCGGTCGAAGAGCTCGGAGATGAGAGGCAGAGGATAGCGATTTTTTACAGTAGTTTTATTGAGACCGCGGTAGTCAATACAGGTGCGTAGAGATCCATCTTTTTTTGCAACAAAGAAAAATCCAGCTCCAGCTGGAGAAGAAGATTTCCGGATAAAACCTCTTTTGAGGTTTTCCTGTATGTACTCAGACATAGCTTGTGTTTCCGGGGCAGAAAGTGGGTAAATCCTACCACAGGGCAGTGTGGTACCAGGGAGCAGGTCGATAGGGCAGTCATAGGGTTTATGTGGAGGTAAGATCTCTGCTTGCTTTTTACAAAAGATGTCCGAAAAGTCCTGATAGGCCTTAGGAAGACCTGGCAATGGAGTAGCCATGGAGACCTAGCAGGAGAAAACTGGGGGGAGACCTCGCTTGTGGCAAGAAGTTCCCCAACTCTTAATGTCCCCAGTGACCCAGTCGAGGCTAGGCGAATGACGTTGGAGCCAGGGCAAGCCCAGAAGAATTGCAGAAGTGCAGTTGGGTAGCACAAAAACTTCAATATGTTCATGATGGTGAACTCCAACACTCATATGTAGCGGTTGAGTGCGGTAAGGCACGGTGCAGACCAGTCTCTTAGTATTAGCATTAGCGCGTATGGCAATCCGCACAGGTATAGTCAGTCGTGGAGAGGAAGAATTCACACTTAGCAACGCTTCTCCTACGTTAACTAGGTGCGAACATTTCCCTGACGCGGAGGACGAATAGGACAGTCTTTTAGGAAATGTTCGGTGCTTGCACAGTACAGGCACAGGTTTTCATTCCTATGGCGAATCCTCTCTTGTTGGGTCAGGCGAGACCGATCCACTTGCATAGCCTCCTCGGCTGAAGGCACAGGAACAGATTGCAAAGGACGCTGGAAGAGAGGTGCCAGGGGAGGAAACCGCCTGGTGCGAACAAGAACCTTTTCCTGACGAAGCTCCTGGCGTCTTTCAGTGAAACGCATGTCGATGCGGGTGGCCAAATGAATGAGTTCAGACAGGGTTGCAGGAATCTCTTGTGCGGCCAGAACATCTTTGATGTGACTGGATAAGCCTTTTTTGAAGGTCGTGCAGAGGGCCTCATTATTCCAGGATAGCTCAGAGGCAAGGGTGCGGAACTGAATGGCGTATTCGTCCACTGAAGAACTCCCTTGGACTAGATTCAATAGGACTGTCTCGGCTGAGAAAGCCCGGGCTGGCTCCTCAAAGACACTGCGTACTTCCGAGAAGAAGGACTGGACGGTAGCAGTGGCAGGATCGTTGCGGTCCCAAAGCGGTGTGGCCCAGGACAAGGCCTTTCCAGACAGCAGGCTGACCACGAACGCCACCTTAGACCGTTCTGTAGGAAATTGGTCTGACATCATCTCCAGGTGTAGGGAACACTGGGACAGGAATCCACGGCACAGTTTCGAGTCCCCATCAAACTTGTCTGGTAGAGACAGGCGGAATCTGGGAGCTGCCACTCGCTGCGGAGGAGATTCAGGAGCTGGCAAAGGAGATGGTTGCTGTTGTTGCGGCAGAAGCTGTTGCAGCATAGCGGTCAACCGAGTCAGCTGTTGTCCTTGTAGCGCTATCTGCTGTGATTGCTGGGCGACCACGGAGGTTAGGTCAGCGACACTGGGCAGCGGGACCTCAGCGGGATCCATGGCCGGATCTACTGTCAGGATCCGGAGTGGTATGCGGGTTAGACACAGGTAGTGGATCCTCTATGTCAGTGAGGTGATGGTGTGGGACATACCAGGGGAACGGAATCTAAGGGGTTACTGGTTTTCGCCAGAGCCCGCCTCAAAGCGGGATGGACTTGCAGCGGAAGGTAACCCCCAGGTCGTTCCATCCGATAGCGACTCAACCTCACTGACTGCTGAGTCAGGCGCTGTACAGAAGGACTAGGCAAAAGGCAAGGTCAGACATAGCAGAAGGTCAGGGCAGGCAGCAACGGTTCATAGTCAAGGGCAACGGCAAGGGTCTGGATACACAGGCAAAGGACACACAGGAACGCTTTCACTGGCACAAGGCAACAGGATCCGGCAGGGACAGGAAGGGGAAGTGGGTTTTTATAGTGTTGGGAGTGCTTGGAACTAATTGGGCCAGGCACCAATGAATGGTGCACTGGCCCTTTAAATCTGACAGACCCGGCGCGCGCGCGCCCTAGAGAGCGGGGCCGTGCACGCCGGGACTGAGCAGGAGGACGGGGCAGGTGAGAGACATGGGGCGTGATCCGAGAGCGGGCACGTCCCGTGCCTCGGATTGCGTCCCCTCCGGTGACATGGGAGCAGCGCTCGCGGTCAGTGGTGCCGACCGGAGCTGGAGCTCTGCATGTAAAGACACCCCGCGAGCGCTCCGGGGAGGCAGCGGGACCCGGAGCGCTCGGCGTGACAGGAAGTACCCGTCTGACCTGGTGTTCTCCTTCTATTCCTCTTTTCACAAGTCCTTTTTCAGGATTGATATTGCGTTTGCCTTGGCAGATCTTCTGCCTATGGTAAGCGACATTACATACACCAATAGGGGGTTCTCAGACAATTCCACTATTGTCCTTACCTTTTATTTAGGTCCCCATCTCTCTTCTAAGGTGTGGTGGATGCATCTTGGGTGGCTTCAGGAGGAGATAGTGGTGGAGGCGTTAGCTGTGGCTCATGGTAGTTTCTGGAAGCATAACAGGTCTCACCCTGATAAGTTGATTCAGTGGGATGCTTATAAGGCTACTTTGAGAGGGGACTTCATAGCGGGAGTGGCTGGTCAGAGGGTTGCTTATGCTGCTAGGGAACGGGCGTTGCAAACTGAGGTTGGGGTGCTGGAGGCGGCAGTGGTGTGGGATCCTTCCCTTGCGGTGGAACAGGCCTGGGCTAAGGTCCAGAGGGCCATTTTGATTTTGCAAAAGGTGCGGGTACAGAAGAAGCTGGTGGATAGGGAAGCTGCCTTCTTTGAGTTTGGGGATAAGAAAGGGAAATTGTTGGCGTATTTAGCTAGGGAGAGCAGACCGGTAGGTTCCATCCCTTGTATTAGGGGGATGAATGGGGTCAGAGTCCGACCCGGTGCCTATTAATGGTATTTTTTGGTATTTCTATTGTAACCTCTATTCTTCGCAATCCTTGAGTTTCCCTGATGGTCTCCTCCCTTTCCTGTGGGCTTTGCCGCTTAACTGTGCCATTAACTGTGGCCCAGTCCTCCCCATTAGATGCCTCTTTGTCAGCAGATAAAATTTCGATGGCTAATAATTGTCAGGGTATAAACCAAACACGCTTTATACGGAAAAATAAGGATCAAATAAAAATATCAACAGGGTTGATCCTATGAGGTGGACATAATAAAACACCTCAAAAAGAGAACATTTGTAGGTAATTTATGTTGTGCAATAGTAAAACCCACTACTAACGATTAAATAAAATCTAACAATAATTTATTATATTCACAATATTAAAACAATTGAAACTATTGACACAAAACAATATAATTATATCTAAGCATGCAATATTCAGATTTGGCCACAAGATGGTTCTATACTAAACACCAAGTACCTTATCAACTAAACCACACTAGAGGGCAGCAGAGTCACCCTGAATACGGCAGAAAATATATTCAACTTCAATTAATTAAACTCAAAGATACAATAGCAATATTATGCACACAATTATTTGCTCTGCACAGATTATAACACATTTTTAGATATCGGGTAATATAGTATCCCCAAATTACCTGGCTTGATATTAACTCCCCAGAATATGGATTCTAGGGCAGAGATTTTCCTCTGAGTCAATTTAGTAACAATAGTCGGTAAGATGCATTTTTACTGAATAGTACTATATATATATGACTTAACAACTCTAACAGTACACCTCCGCAATAAAACAGGGCACGGCTAAATTTCAAGCCAGTAATTTATTAATATTTTGGATAATTAAATCTATACATTACCAGATATCTATGTATTCAGCCTCCAAGGTAAAGGGTTGCTGGGAAGTTTTTCTTTATGATGAGCCCTGTGTCTTGTGATGAGATTTTCTGATAGGTTCCCTCAGAGATCGAACAGAGATTTTTTTCAGAGATTTTTTCCCCCCTTCACTTGGACACAGCTTTTTAACTTATTTCTTATCTAAGTTATCCACCCATAACAAATATGATGTCATTCGGTGGGTGTGCCTATGTAGAGTCGGACCTAGTTATTCCTAGGTTAACCACAGATTGCAGTCTAGGATAAGAAGTGGACTCTGCAACTAGCTATAATAACTGCAATTGGGATATATATATATACCATGTGACTATAT
This sequence comes from Hyla sarda, assembly GCF_029499605.1. Lineage (NCBI taxonomy): Eukaryota > Metazoa > Chordata > Amphibia > Anura > Hylidae > Hyla > Hyla sarda. The sequence goes on along the minus strand of NC_079197.1, from coordinate 65,207,056 downwards.
TATTTATACATTGGTTTAATGTCATTGTCCAATTAGATTATATCCTTTCCACAGAATAATTTCCTAGTCATCTTAAATAGATGACTTGAAATTTTCTAAAATTATGTATCAAAATATAAAAGTTGTATTCACGTGTGTGTTTAATCTACATGGACAATATCTTATTGGATGCTTATTATAAGAAATGATATGGAGTATATGGTAATATCTATCATTTGTATATAGACAACACTCTGCTAATCATCTTAATATTACATTGATTACAGCCTAAGATTTTTAATTTAACATCTTGCTGACTTCATACATTTTACTGGTAGTTTGAAAAGACACTATGTAAATGCTGATATACTTGTTTTGCCTTCCAAAGTTCAGAGACCATTGGATAAGTAATGTTTCAGCTCAGCTCAAACATGCACTTTAAATAATATGAAACAGAGAGCAACAAAATGAAGTCAGCACTAGACAGAAAACAGGAAAATTCTAGCATCAGAGCCATGATTTAGGTATTCCATAAGCAAGATAAAATGATATCTTGATTTATATTTATACTACTTGTGTATATGCCTGACAAAATCCCCCTTCGTTACGATATAAACATTGAAACATAAAAATGTATTATAGTGGAAAGCTTTACAAAGGGCTGTTATACCGGTTCATCAAGAATCATGGCATCTGTACTTGGTTAATGATGTTAAAGCCAGAACCTTGCTAATGTCTTTCTAAAAAATTGCATCCATCTTATCTTGACAGTTAGGAAACTCAACCATCCAAGAATAATAACCATTAATATGCCCAAACATAATCGACTCGCCATACCCAAATAGAAGGGTTTAGTATGGCATTGTACTACGTAAAATATTCCAACGTGTCCATAGTAACATTATCTTTTTGGATTACCATTCAGAATGTATGATGATACTTATGGTCCAGGAAAAAAAAACTTCAAGTCAAGATTTATGGTCATCTCTTGGTTTTGGTAAGGCATAAATGCAAATGCTCTCCACTTCCCCCTCAATGTCCTCCCCCTCGACAGGATACAGACTCCAATCTCCAATCGTGATTCTGGAGTTATGGGGCACCTTGGTAAGAGAGACAGGAGAAGGCAGGGTGATGTCCTTCATCATTATGGGATAATTTGGTAAACGGGTATTAATAAACCACTTGTCCTGTATTACAAACAGCGTTTACCCCCTTGTCCTTCTCAATTTTGGACATGATCACATGGCACTTCACTGGTCCGTGTTTCTCGTATTCGAGTCCACAGAAAACGTTGGTGGCATCATAATAGATTTGGACTTGGTAGTTGATATATCAGTGGCTCTGACAGCGCCTATCACATCAAAGATTATGGCAACAACAACCGATGAGTCAGTTTGGGCGTAGATTTGTAGAACGCTGTTCCTTGATCAGTGTCTTCCTTGTCTGTTCCAGTTTCTGGGTGATTCGTTATTGGGAGTAATTGACATGCATTTGATACCACATCTGTATCTCGGGAGACTGGATCGCAGAAACGTTGAGCCATCTTTCAATGCTGATACGTGGATCCAAACTGATGTAGACCTTCTGGGAAAGAATTCTTTTGTTGGTCAGGATGAATCCGATGGTATAATGCAACATGATCCCAGATGATGGTCCTGGTACAGCGATTGGCTCGGTGTGGCACTCTTTCCCCAGAATCAGGATGATGTAAAGGATGGCGACAACTTTTGACATCATCTTGACTTCGCCTATTATTAAAACATTGCATGACAAAAATAGTACATACATCCTTACATTTTTCCTTCTTCAATCATACTACAAATATGATGCTATATTACCACAAATCTTTAATTGACATAGCTTGTAACAGAGCAAGTTCTCAGTATAAAATTTAATTAACCCTTTAACGACGCAGGACGTATATTTACGTCCTGCGCCGGCTCCCGTTATATGAAGCAGGGTCGCACTGCGACCCCGCATCACATCGCGTCGGTCCCGGCGCTCATCTTCGCGGCGGTCCCGAACAGCCTGACTGACTAGCCTGACTGACTAGCCGGGATACTTTCACTTTCGCTTTAGAAGCGGCGCTCAGCTTTGACCGCCGCTTCTAAAGGGTTAATACCGCCCGATCGCGGCGATGTGCGGTATTAACCCTTTAGAAGCGGCGGTCAAAGCTGACCGCCGCTTCTAAAGCGAAAGTGAAAGTATCCCGGCTAGTCAGTCAGGCTGTTCGGGACCGCCGCGGTGAAATCGCGGCGTCCCGAACAGCTTGCAGGACACCGAGAGGGCCCTTACCTGCCTCCTCGGTGTCCGATCGACGAATGACTGCTCCGTGCCTGAGATCCAGGCAGGAGCAGTCAAGCGCCGATAACACTGATCACAGGCGTGTTAATACACGCCTGTGATCAGGATAAGAGTTCAGTGTGTGCAGTGTTATAGGTCCCTATGGGACCTATAACACTTCAAAAAAAGTTTAAAAAAGTGTTAATAAAGGTCATTTAACCCCTTCCCTAATAAAAGTTTGAATCACCCCCCTTTTCCCATAAAAAAAATAAAACAGTGTAAATAAAAATAAACATATGTGGTATCGCCGCGTGCGTAAATGTCCAAACTATCAAAAAAAATGTAATTAATTAAACTGCACGGTCAATGGCGTACGCGCAAAAATTCCAAAGTCCAAAAAAGCGTATTTTGGTCACTTTTTATAACATTAAAAAATGAATAAAAAGTGATCAAAAAGTCTGATCAAAACAAAAATTATACTGATAAAAACTTCAGATTACGGCGCAAAAAATGAGCCCTCATACCGCCCTGTACGTGGAAAAATAAAAAAGTTATAGGGGTCAGAAGAGGACATTTTTAAACGTATACATTTTTCTGCATGTAGTTATGATTTTTTCCAGAAGTACGACAAAATCAAACCTATATAAGTAGGGTATCATTTTAACCGTATGGACCTACAGAATAATGATAAGGTGTCATTTTTACCGAAATATGCACTGCATAGAAACGGAAACCCCCAAAAGTTACTAAATAGCATTTTTTCTTCGATTTTGTCGCACAATGATTTTTTTTTTCCGTTTTGTCGTGAATTTTTGGGCAAAATGACTGATTTCACTGCAAAGTAGAATTCGTGACACAAAAAATAAGTCATAATATGGATTTTTAGGTGGAAAATTTAAAGGGTTATGATTTTTCAAAGAAAAGTAGGAAAAAATGAAAGTGCAAAAACGGAAAAACCCTGAGTCCTTAAGGGGTTAAGAGATATTTAGTTACAGTGGAAATACATGAGGATAGGTTAGTATAGTTATTCATGTATATGATACCAATCCCGAATTTCTGTCTTTAGCTGGAACCTTGATATCTCTTTACTCTCCATCATCCGGTATTCCTTCCATTCTCTGAAGTTGTGATCTAGGATGACCAGCACACAATTGGTTAATATGCATCCATTTATCTACACACTCATCCCCCTTTGGAATTTTGATCTTACAGACCACAGATGATAATTTGTCAGTGGTGACATACGGTCCCTTCCATGAAGGCAAACATTTCCTTTCCTTCACCTGATCCCGGGCAAAGTTGTACAGATAAACCTGATCAGAAACTTGATACTCCTTCTGAGTAGTTTTTAGATCATAGTACGTTTTGGTGCTTATGGCGGCTTTCTCCAAATTCCTCTGGGCAAACCCAAAAGCATGCTGAAGGTGCTTGCGAAGATTCTCCACATATTGATGTGCTGTAGAAGCATTTATCAGATTATGATCAGTTGTTCGGTAGAGTAGATGTTGAGGTAAAACCATCTTCCTACCTGTGATCATTTCGAATGGAGAAAGTTTGGTTGCTGCGCTTGGGGGTAGCCCTGATAGCCCTTAGGACCAAAGGCAGCTTCACATCCCAGTCCTTACCAGATTCTTTGACAAACTTTTTTAGAATGTTCACAATGGATTGATTGTAGCGCTCTACTCCACCACTGGATGCTGGCCGATAAGCTATATGCAGCTTTCTCTTTACACCCTGTATCTCCCACATTTTTGTCATCACCTCACTGGCAATCTGATTCGATGCGTTGGGGAAGACCAAACCTGGAAAACACATGATTAATGAGTAAAGATGCCCATACACTTGAACTGCATGTTCTGCACGGCAAACATTCTACCCATTTCGTGAATAGACAAGTCACGGTTAACATGTATCTGTTTCCCTTGGAGGAAGTGATTACTGGTCCAATAAAATCGATTTGAATGTCCGACCATGGCATGGATATTCCCCCTTTCATCAGCGGCACCCGATGAGTGGGTCCTTGTGGCTGGAATTGAGGACAGATTAAACATCCTTGACAATATGTGCGAACATCTTGCAACATATGAGGCCAATAAGCGTAATCCCGTAACAATTCATAAGTCAACTTCTCACCTCGATGACCAACAGTTGGAGCATCATGGGCATGCTGTAGCATCAAACCTCGGAATGAAGTGGGGACTACCCATTGTGATATACCATTTTTCGAGGTTCCCACCAATAATTCATCCTGTATGGAGAATTGTGACTTACCCTTCATCATCTTCTTTATTCACACAGTCTTCCACAGTAATGGGATAATTCTGTGGATCTTCAATATGTTTGTAGAATGTACCAATGATTGGATCCCCCTTATGACTCGGGATGAGATCCTCACTTGGGGAATCCTGGCTCCACTGCGCCACATTGGCTTTGGCTTCCTTTCGGGCCTGCCCCCTGGTCAATGCCTCTACCTGGATCGGTCCCATGAGGTCATCAATGTCCAGGACTTCTCCATCAATGGCTCCTAGAGTGATAACCAACTCGTCAATCCTAGAAAACATTTTACCGTGTTTGACAAGCTTGTTGTTGCTTCTGGACATGTTGGACCTTTTCCATCCAGGGAAGTATTCCACAAAGCTGTTGCGAATATAATTAGAATCTGTTATTATCACAAACTCTTTAACACCATATTCGATGCCATCTGTACAGCTTTGTACACAGCGGTGAGCTCTGCAACCTGGCTACTTTTAGGACCAATACTGTACCCTACAGATACATCTGGAAAGTTATTATTCCACGCAATCCCAATACCTGCAACCAATTTGCGCTCTGTTCCTACAATGGTATGGAAAGAACAACCATCTACAAAGACACAGGGTAAGGTTTTGCAGTACTCCTCTTCAAATGTATTGTATGGAGATAAAGATTGTTCCTCTAGGAAATCCTTTCCCACTGGTTCATCCCTAGGCCCTGTAGTGGTACAATCATGCAGTTCAGCTAACCCTTGGGCAACTGGATTCTTATTATTTTGTTTGTACCTGATCTCCTGTGGCCATCCCATTAGGGACATTGTCCAAGCGGCTATCCTGCTGTTGGAAAGATTTCCATCCCTGATTTTACTATTTTGCAAGTATTGCAGGGGTTGGTGAGCAGTTTCCACGATGATTTTCTCGCCTTGGATAAAACTCCTGAAATATTGCAATGCCCACACGGTTGACAGTAATGCTTTTTCACAGTCATTAAATTTTACCTCAACCGGGGATAAGGACTTGCTGGCATAGGCGATGATCTTATTCAGGTTCTCCTGTTTCTGGAAAAGGACCGCGCTCATGCTCTTATCGGTGAAGCCTGTTTCGATAAAGAAAGGTTTACCTCCTTCTGGATAGGCAAGGCATGGGGCCTGGATGAGTCTAGTTTTGAGCTCCTTTACCGCTTGCTCATGACATTCGCTCCATTCCCATTTTACGCCTTTCTTCAACAACTGTATGAGAGGTTTTGTAATCTCTGCATAGTTGTCTATGAACTTACGTGAATAGTTCATCAAACCCAGGACGGACCTCAGTTCTCTCAGGTTGGTTGGCGACTTTGTATTGGTCACTGCTTCCACCTTCTTCTTCTGTGGGTTGATTCCGTCAGCGGTGACCTCGTGACCTAAGAAATTAACTTTGGTACGACACTATTGAGCCTTCTGTAAAGAAAGTTTCACACCAGCTTTTTTCAGTTGGGTCAGTACATGCCTCAGTTCCACAATATGTTCCTCAAAAGTCGCGCATTTGATCAGGATGTCATCCACATAGGTTAAGGTACCTCGTTCAGCGGCATCAGGCATTCCCTTATGCATGAAGACAGCGAACTCGTGGCCTGCGTTAATGTACCCAAAAGGCAAACGGGTCCAGGCATATTGCTGTTTACCAAATGTAAAGGCCAATTTGTATTGGTCCCTCTCATCCACCTTAATTGTCCAATATCCCTGCGCACAATCCAGAGCAGTGAAAATTTTGGACCCCTGTATCTGCGCCACACACTGGTCTATATATGGCACGGGCCAGCCGGACATATATACACGTTTATTTAACTGCCTTAAGTCAGTACATAAACGGAATTGACCATTTGGTTTCAAAATTGCAAGAATGGGGCTGTTAAACGAACTGTGCACTGGATGTATAACACCCCGCTCCTCCAAGTTCTTGACGATTTCCGATAGCGACTCATAAGCTGCCATCGGAAGTCGATATTGTTTGACATATACAGGCGATGCATTGGGATCTGTCTGGATTCTGGCAACATGTAGGTCGGTTAGCCCACAGTCGTAGGAATCCTTGGCAAACATGTCTTGGAAATCTGCGAAGAGCTCTTTTAGCTGTTGATGTTTTGATCCATTGGAACATGCATCAGCTATAGAGATTTGCTCTTCCACCCGTTCCTGAAATTCAGGATAAATTTCAGGTTTACTTAACTCATATGTTTCTTCAAGCTCAGTTGTTAAGTCGCCTTTAGGCTCGCTTACCTTTTCCTTTTGCTGTTGATATGATTCATACTCCTGCTCATTGCTTTCGTGGTTGAAAACCAATGACGCTTCTTCAATATGGCATGTACCTTCTTCGGAACTGAAAGGATAAACAGATTGGATATTAACCCCTTAAGGACCAAGCCCATTTTGGCCTTAAGGACCAGACCAATTTTATTTTTGCATTTTCGTTTTTTCCTCCTCGCCTTCTAAAAATCATAACTCTCTTATATTTCCATCCACAGACCCATATGAGGGCTTTTTCTTTGCATCACCAATTGTACTTTGTAATGACATCACTTATTTTACCATAAAATGTATTGCGCAACCAAAAAATTTTATTTATGTGGGAAAATTGAAAAGAAAACCGCAATTTTTAGCAAATTTTGGAAGGTTTTGTTTTCACGCTGTACACTTTCCGGTAAAAATGACATGTTTTCTTTATTCTGTGGGTCAATACGATTAAAATTATATCCATGATTATATTCTTTTCTATAATTGTACCGCTTAAAAATAATCTCAAACCATTTTAACAAAATTAGTATGTTTGAAATTGCCCTATTTTGACCACCTATAACTTTCTCATTTTTCTGTATATGGGGCGATATAGTGCTCATTTTTTGCAACATGATCTGTAGTTTTTATCAGTACCACTTTTGCTTAGGTTTTACTTTTTATTCATTTTTTATAAGTTTTTTTAATAAAATGTGACAAAAAGCAGCAATTTTGGACTTTTTAAATTTTTTTACGTTTACGCCGTTCACCGTACGGGATAATTAACAATATATTTTAATAGTTCATAGTTTTACGCACGCGGAAATACTAAATATGTGTATTAATAATTTTTTTTAACACTTTTTATGTTCCCATAGGGGACTATTCATTACAATCAGTTGATTGCTAATACTGTGCAGTGCTATGTATAGGACACAGCACTGCTCAGTATTATCGGTGATCTTCTGCTCTGGTCTGTTCGATCTCAGACCAGAGCAGAAGACCCCGGGAGACGGCCATAGCAAGGTGAGGGGACCTCCGGCCGCCATGCTGGATGGTCGGATCCCCGCGGCAGCGCTGCTGGCGATCCGATCATTCATTCAAACTACCGTAATGCCGCAGATGCCGTGATCTGTATTGATCACGCCATCAGAGGGGTTAATGGCGGACATCTGTGCAATCGCGGATATCCGCCATTACCGGCGGGTCCCTGGCTGCTGATACCATTTCTTCTTCTGTCAGGTATTCATCCGTAATAAGTCCAATTACATCATTCTGGAATCCAAAAGTGTAATATTCTGAATCCATAGCTAGACCAATTATGGTGCCTTTCTGTAAAGATACACTATAGGGAGCCATGTTGTGGATTACCATATGCAATGGATTCTGTTGGGTATTCACCATAGGGGTATGTTTTACCTTAAGGCCGAGTTGTATCCGGTTAGATAGGCAGATCAAAGCATCTGTGTTCTTTAACTTTGTCTCTGTCCCTTCTTGACCTGTATGGGAAGAAGAAAGGGCTTGCACCCTTCTGGGATTTTAACCTCCTCAGCAACCACAATACTTACGGCATAGGGCATCTGTTGTCCCCATCTTAAGATTTGTTCTTCATCCTGGATCCCCTCTGGATCCCCAGGTAGTCTGGACCACAGGTTACTGTTAACCAGATCAATCTGCACTGCAAACCGATGTAAAAGGTCATTACCCACATACATCTGGTACCGTGGCTCCTTCAACACGATGAATGAATGTTCAGCAGTCTTATCACCTATGGATATAGAAAGTAAACATCTGGCAATTGCATTATGACTCTGGGAATGACCATCCAGATCATGAACCCACTGGTCCTGTGGAGAGGAATATCTAATCATTTTAGGGCTTGAGATCTGTTTTAAAAGAATTAGACTAATGTAACTAGCTTCAGACTTCAGATCCAATTTGGCATATTTTGTCCGGGCCATACTGTTCACCTGTATGGGAATCAATAGGTTATCACCTACCTTTTCAATCCGGACCATGGATTGAGAATGCCTGGTCAAGTCCGCAACTTCGGAACATTTCCCCTGAAGTGAAATGGTTAACACATCCCCATCCAGGGTTACCTTTTCAATTCTGTCCTTCTGGATGGTTATGGTGTGACTGGTACTATTAACAGCTTCCACAGGATCACCATTTTTCAGGATCGTGACGTCCGGTATCTGGTTGTTCCTGAAATGAATTTCAACAGAGTTAAGCCTCTCTTCAACCACATGACAGTTACGTTGGGTTTTTGCATTGCAAGGATACTCATAGGCAATAGGTGCCTTCACTTGAATCCAGATTGCTTCATTGATGAAGTCTACTACGGAACTCAATCTTTTTAGAAGATCAATTCCTATGATCAGCCGATCATAGGGAAGATCTACGATAATTGCGGGATGTCTAATTACTTTCGTGCCTATTGTAAACTTTAACCATACCTGCAAAGCGTCTCCACCTACACTTATCAGAGAGCCATCGAATGCTTTCAATTTTGGCTTCTTCGCTGTCAAATCCATAATTTGTTGGAAGCAACTAAATGAGAGTATGGTGGCTTGTGATCCTGTATCAAGTAACCCTCTAATTGGCCCTATACGTTCATCCTGGAGAAGTGAATCAATATAATATCGACCATCATCATGAAACAGGTTACATAACAAATTAGGGTGTTTACCCATCTGACGCTTTTTGAGGATTTGATCCTTCTGCAGAGTCATGACCTCTGGAAAAGCTTGGACTTTCCTACTGCACACAGCAACCCCCACCTTTGAGGAAGTCTGGATCACATCACAGCTCACAGATGGCAGCTCACAAGTTGATGCTGATATCAGTGTTTCATTCTCTGGAGAAGACTCATCAGCACATGAATTTACATGGTTAAACTGCACGAGAGAAACATCATTAGACAAATCCCCCTCCCTCTGAGGTAAGGGGGCAATTACTTTTGGCCTTACTTTTGGCCTTACTTTTAGGGTCATTAGCCCTGCAAGGAAACACAAAAGTAGAAACCACCTTATTAGATTCTTCTACAACCAATTCAGTAACCTTGCAGAGGCCTGGGATCTGACCCTGCCCTGCCAACTTTATAAAGCTGAGCTGGGGCCCGCAGCTGCTGCTAAAAAAGGATTTTGCTTGTTTTCAGTGGACACCTGGGACATTTTATTAACCACCTCAGTTAATTTGGCCACCTGATCTGCCAACTTATCAAACCGATCATTTGATTTGGGCCGGTTTTGGTTTTGAGGCCTTCTCTTGCTATCAGTGGGTGATTAACCTTTAGGTGAGGTTGAGGGTTCAGGTCTACCCTCCTTTTGCTGTCTTGGCCTGTTATCCCAGCGCCTGTATCTTGGGGGACTCCTTTTGTTATACTGGGGACGGTGGGGATACCTTTTATTACCATCTCCCTCTGATCCATTGGGACTATGAGGTTCTGCTTTCTTGGATCCTACCTGATTTTGCTGGGATCGGTTAACAGGTTCTGCAGACTGAGGATACCTGCGTGGCTGAGTTTCAAACCCTAGTTTGTGTTCTAACCTCATTTCCGCTACGCTCTGTTCTGGGCCTCGTCTGTACCTTCTCTCACCTGTGGCATTGCACTCACTGATATTATACAGTGAAGTAGCGGCTGTCATTAACCTGTCCAAGGGAGCATCAAGATCAAGATCTCTAGCTAGGCTGAATTTAATTTGTATAGGCATTGCATCATAAAACAGTTGTTTAAACTCCCTAGATTCCCAATTTGGGGACCGATATGCTAACCCATAAGCATTTTAAAGGATAGAGAGGAATTCTCGGGGACTTTGGTTAGGTTTCCATGTAAGTTTATAGATATCACGTTTTGCTGCATTAATAATCCGATAAGGGCCAAATTCTAATTTAACTTCATGCAAAACATCCTGCCAATTCCGAATCCCCCTTTCTCTAAAGGAAGTAAAATAATGTTGATACCTATTTTCAAAGGCCCATGGAAGGAACTTGATTCTATCAGCATCAGAATACAATTTAAGGGAATCCATGGTGGACTGGTACAGTTCTAAGTGGTCAGCAATCTCAGCAGATCCTTTCTTGGCAAATTTAGGAACAGTGGCGTTTAAAAACGTAATGATCCCAGAGAAGCTCTGATCCCCCTTTGAAGACTGATCATATCTCTTCCTAGAGGACATCTCATAATGTCACCTGGAAGTCTTATCTCTGTGGGGTAAGGAATATGCTCCACGCCTCTTCATGTCACTGTCAGAATCACTCACACTCCGATCACTACCCACATATTCACTTGGCACGGGTGATCTAATCCTAACACTCCTGTCTATAGGAATGTGTGGTACTGCCTCCTTTTGGCCCTTTGTGTCACTAGCACCTTGTAACGCTAAGACAGCTTGACACACCTGGTTTAATTGGGCCCATATTGCCTGTGTACCTAAACCATCACCTTCTGGTGCCTTACCAGTGGGGTCTGGGAAAGATTTTGCTTTAAGAGCATGTGATGGTGATGTGACTATATCGTGTGGATGAGGACTAGGTGAATCTGGGAGTCTCTCTCTGTCATCCTCACTTTCAACAGTGACTACAATGTGGCTTTGTCGGTCTGCTTGCTGAAGTCTACAATAATGACTGTCCAACTCATCTGACTCCTGTTTTAACCTCTGATATGCATCCCTGCAACGGTCAATTTCACATTTTAACTCTTTAACCTCTGCTTTTTCAGATTCTAGATCTGCTTCTAGTTTAGTTGCATGGGCCTGCATTTGGGTTAAATACATGCTTTTCTTTTTTAAGAGGGTGCTAACTTCCAATATTGCATAAAGAACTGCTGGCAACATATTTAACCCCTTAAGGACACATGACGTACTGGAACGTCATGTGTCCACTCCCGATCTATAACGCGGGGCCACGGCGTGGCCCCGCGTCATAGCGGGTCGGGCCCGGCCTCTAACAACGGCCGGGACCCGTGGCTAATAGCGCGCGGCATTGATCGCTGTGCCGCGCGCTATTAACCCTTTAGACGCGGCGTTCAAAGTTGAACGCCGCGTCTAAAGTGAAACCGAAAGCATCCCGGCTAGCTCAGTGGGCTGTTCGGGATAGCCGCGGTGAAATCGCGGCATCCCGAACAGCTGACAGGACAGCGGGAGGGCCCCTACCTGCCTCCTCGCTGTCCGATCGCCGAATGACTGCTCAGTGCCTGAGATCCAGGCATGAGCAGTCATGCGGCAGAATCGTTGATCACTGGTTTCTTATGAGAAACCAGTGATCAACATAGAAGATCAGTGTGTGCAGTGTTATAGGTCCCTATGGGACCTATAACACTGCAAAAAAAAAGTGCAAAAAAAAAGTGAATGAACATCATTTAACCCCTTCCCTATTAAAAGTTTGAATCACCCCCCTTTTCCCATAAAAGAAAAAACACAGTGTAAATAAAAATAAAAATAAACATAAATGGTATCGCCGCGTGCGGAAATGTCCGAATTATAAAAATATATCGTTAATTAAACAGCACGGTCAATGGCGTGCGCGCAAAAAAATTCCAAAGTCCAAAATAGTGCATTTTTGGTCACTTTTTATATCATGAAAAAATGAATAAAAAGCGATCAATAAGTCCTATCAATGCAAAAATGGTACCGTTAAAAACCTCAGATCACGGCGCAAAAAATGAGCCCTCATACCGCCCCATACACGGAAAAATAAAAAAGTTATAGGGGTCAGAAGATGACAATTTTAAACGTATTAATTTTCCTGCATGTAGTTATGATTTTTTCCAGAAGTCCGACAAAATCAAACCTATATAAGTAGGGTATCATTTTAATCGTATGGACCTACAGAATACATATCAGGTGTCATTTTTACCGAAAAATGTACTACGTAGAAACGGAAGCCCCCAAAAGTTACAAAACAGCGTTTTTTTTTAAATTTTGTCGCACAATGATTTTTTTTCCCGCTTCACCATAGATTTTTGGGCAAAATGACTGACGTCATTACAAAGTAGAATTGGTGGCGCAAAAAATAAGCCATCATATGGATTTTTAGGTGTAAATTTGAAAGAGTTATGATTTTTTAAAGGCAAGGAGCAAAAAACGAAAATGCAAAAACGGAAAAACCTCCGGTCCTTAAGGGGTTAATATACGTTGGTCTTTACCTGACCTATTGTGAAGTGCAAACATATATGTTAAGTGTCTTCTAACCGTACCAAGTGGTGACCACACGTCCATGCATTCTCTTTTGGCATCTTCCCGCAACTGACATATCCATTCACTCATATTATGGTCAATACTTAACCGGGCATGCACATATTCCATTATACCATGGATCAACTGTTCTGGGGTGGATGGATTATCTACTACAGTTTCCTCATAGCCCGCTTCACTATTGGCTCATTGTTACTAGACAATTATCACACAGATATATCAATACACGTAGTACACCAAGAGGATATTACGTTTTATTTTTGCACAACTAAGTACAACTACAATTCTCGCTGGGGCCTCCAATGTCAGGGTATAAAGCAAAACACACATTATACGGAAAAATAAGGATCAAATAAAAATCAACCCTGTTGATCCTATGAGGTGGACATAATAAAACACCTCAAAAAGAGTACATTTGTAGGTAATTTATGTTATGCAATAGTAAAACCCAATACTAACGGTTAGATAAAATATAACAATAATTTATTATATTCACAATATTAAAACAGTTTAAATTATTGACACAAAACAATATAATTATATCTAAGCATGCAATATTCAGATTTGGCCACAAGATGGTTCTATACTAAACACCAAGTACCTTATCAACTAAACCACACTAGAGGGCAGCAGAGTCACCCTGAATACGGCAGGAAATATATTCAACTTCAATTTATTAAACTCAAAGATACAATAGCAATATTATGCACACAAGTATTTGCTCTGCGCAGATTATAACCAATTTTTAGATATCGGGTAATATAGTATCCCCAAATTAACTCCCCAGAATATGGATTCTAGCAGAGATTTTCCTCTGAGTCAATTTAGTAATAATAGTCGGTAAGATGCATTTTTACTGAATAGTACTGTATATATATATATATATATATATGACTTACCGTATTTTTCGCCATATAAGACGCTCCGGCATATAAGACGCACCCAATTTTAAAGGAGGAAAATCTAGAAAAAAAAGATTCTGAACCAAATACTGTAGTAAAATATTTTGTATCAGTATAGTTCCCTCACAATAGTTGGCAGTATAGTTCCCCCACAATAGTTGGCAGTATAGTTCCCCCACAATGGTAGGCAGCTCCTCCCCCCTCCCCCCCACAATAGTTGGCAGTATAGTTCCCCCACAATGGTAGGCAGCTCCCCCCCCCACAATGATTGGCAGTATAGTTCCCCCACAATAGTTGGCAGTATAGTTCCCCCACAATGGTAGGCAGCTCCTCCCCCCTCCCCCCACAATGGTTGGCAGTATAGTTCCCCCACAATAGTTGGCAGTATAGTTCCCCCACAATGGTAGGCAGCTCCTCCCCCCTCCCCCCCACAATGGTTGGCAGTATAGTTCCCCCACAATAGTTGGCAGTATAGTTCCCCCACAATGGTTGGCAGTATAGTTTCCCCACAATAGTTGGCAGTATAGTTCCCCCACAATGGTTGGCAGTATAGTTTCCCCACAATAGTTGGCAGTATAGTTGCCCCACAATGGTAGGCACTGGCAGCTTCCCCCCACAATAGTTGGCAGTATAGTTCCCCCACAATGGTAGGCAGCTCCCCCCCTCCACAATGGTTGGCAGTATAGTTCCCCCACAATAGTTGGCAGTATAGTTCCCCCACAATAGTTGGCAATATAGTTCCCCCACAATAGTTGGCAGTACAGTTCCCCCACAATAGTTAGCAGTATATTTCCCCCACAATAGTTGGCAATATAGTTCCCCCACAATGGTTGGCAGTATAGTTCCCCCACAATAGTTGGCAGTATAGTTCCCCCACAATAGTTGGCAGTATAGTTCCCCCACAATGGTAGGCAGCTCTCCCCCCCCCCCCCACAGACATACAGCTTCCAGCCATATACAGTGTATGGCTGGAGGCTGTATGTCTGTACTGCTGCCCCCACAGTGTTCCGGTCACCGCTCCTCTGGCCCGGGTCACCATCTACTGCTATGGCCTATGGACCACCTATGGACTCACCAGGCCCCGGTCGGCGCGTGTCTTCCTCCGGTCCTCCTGTCCTCCGGCGCCTCTATGGTTGTACGCACGGGACGTCACTGAGGTCCCGTGCGTACAACCATAGAAAGGCGGAGGATCGCAGGAAGACCGCAGGAGGACCGGAGGAGGGCGCGCATCGGCCGGGGAATGGTTAGTGACCCGCGGACATCCTTATGTCCCGAAAAGATTTTTCGGGACACAGGGATGTCCGGCATAGGAAAACCTATGATTTTATCTGCCCGGGCCGGCTCCTGTGTTCGGCTGCAGGCGGGGGTCGGCCAAAGCAGGTAAAAACTAATACTGTATATTAAAACCCAGGGGGCCTCCAGCTGTTGTGAAACTACAACTACCAGCATGCCCAGACAGCCTTTGCCGATCCGGGCATGCTGGGAGTTGTAGTTTCTGAACAGCTGAAGGCACCCTGGTTTTTAGTATACAGTTATTATTAATTCACCTGCCCGGCGCCCGGAACTGTATGTTCCAGGCGTAGGGCAATAAACATAGCCGGTGTGAGGTGAAAAATTCACCGGCGGCCATGAGGCTGCTGCGGGTGGGGAGCGGGTAGTCAGCGCTGAACCGCACCGCCGCAGCCTCTGTACTTACCGCTGACTTCCCGCTCTCGCCCGCAGCAGCCTCGGGCGTATATTCGCCGTATAAGACGCACCAACTTTCCCCCCCACGTTTTGGGGAAGAAAAAGTGCGTCTTATACGGCGAAAAATACGGTAACAATAATTAAATCTATACATTACCAGATATCTATGTATTAAGCCTCCAAGGTAAAGGGTTGCTAGGAAGTTTTTCTTTATGATGAGCCCTGTGTCTTGTGATGAGATTTTCTCGAACAGAGATTTTTTTCAGAGATTTTTTCCCCCTTCACTTGGACACAGCTTTTTAACTTATTTCTTATCTAAGTTATCCACCCATAACAAATATGATGTCATTCGGTGGGTGTGCCTATGTAGAGTGGGACCTAGTTATTCCTAGGTTAACCACAGATGGCAGTCTAGTATAAGAAATGGACTCTGCAACTAGCTATAATAACTGCAATTGGGATATATATATATACCATGTGACTATATTATTTATACTTTGGTTTAATGTCATTGTCCAATTAGATTATATCCTTTCCACAGATTCATTTCCTAGTCATCTTAAATAGACAACTGGAAATTTTCTAAAATGATGTATCAAAATATAAAAGTTGTATTCACATGTGTTTTTAATCTACATGGACAATATCTTATTGGATGCTTATTATAAGAAATGATATGGAGTATATGGTAATATCTATCATTTGTATATAGACAACACTCTGCTAATCGTCTTAATATTACATTGATTACAGCCTAAGATTTTTAATTAAACGTCTTGCTGACTTCATACATTTTACTGGTAGTTTGAAAAGACACTATGTAAATGCTGATATACTTGTTTTGCCTTCCAAAGTTCAGAGACCATTGGATAAGTAATGTTTCAGCTCAGCTCAAACATGCACTTTAAATAATATGAAACAGAGAGCAACAAAATGAAGTCAGCACTAGACAGAAAACAGGAAAATTCTAGCCTCAGAGCCATGATTTAGGTATTCCATAAGCAAGATAAAATGATATCTTCATTTATATTTATACTACTTGTGTATATGCCTGACAAAAAGTAATGTTTCAGCTCAGCTCAAACATGCACTTTAAATAACATGTTAAAATACACAGATGAGCTTGTTAAACAATAGTGGCTTATTTGTAAACTCTTATATTGGATTAGCAGATATGTAGACTAGGATTTTCCCATTGTTCTCACTTCCCTGGCAAAACCAGCTTTATTGTCTGTCTACCTTGAAACAGAGAGCAACAAAATGAAGTCAGCACTAGACAGAAAACAGGAAAATTCTAGCCTCAGAGCTATGATTTAGGTATTCCATAAGCAAGATAAAATTATATCTTGATTTATATTTATACTACTTGTGAATATGCCTGACATAATACTTGGAAGACACAGGGCTTAGATAGTATGGTCGGAGATTGGTATAAAATGAATGAGGAGCGGTTGGTCCCCATTTTGCTGTCTCTTTTTGGTGCTGCCTCTAAGTCTGGAATTCTTCTGGATTCCATGGAGGCACTAATTGTAGTTCTTCCTAAGCCAGACAAGGATCCGACTGTGCTTAGAAGAGAGATCATCCAATCTCTCTTCTTAAAATTCGGGCTAATCAGCTTTTGTCATTGTTTCTGTTGTCCATCCTGACCAAACGGGGTTTATGCATGACAGAGCTACCGATATTAATGTGAAGTGGCTTCAGTTTAATATTGCCGCGTCTGAAGCGGATGCTTCTCCGGGGTTTGCCTTGACATCTATAAAGCCTTTGACTCTGTGGAATGGCAATATATCTGGTGTCTGCTGCGTGTTATTATGTTTGGCCCTAAATTCAGGGCTTGGGTGCATTTGCTATATGATAGTCCTAGGGCCTGTATACGTACAAATTTGGATGTTTCAGACTTTCCCTTGGGGGCGGGGTACACATCAGAGATGCCTGTTATCCCCTTTTCTGTTTTCCTTGGCTGTGGAGCCATTGGTGGCTGCCATTAGGGCTTCATCTTCTATTTGTGGGCTGCGTAGGGGGCCCTTGGAGGAGAAGGTCTCTATGTATGCGGACAACACCCTGGTTTATTTAGCTGATTTCGAAGGTTCCTTCGTGGCAATCTTCTTGACTGGTTTAGCTCCTTTTCAGGCCTGCAGGTCAACTGGTCGAAGTCCTCCCTAATGCCGCTATCTTGGACGGTTTTACTTCCTCCTTCTCTCTCCAATGGTCTCCAAGTTGTTGACGGGTTTAGATATTTGAGTGTGGAGGTCATTGCATGTCTCTAATCCTTAATTTAGATCCTATTTTGTCTTCTACTGCTGACCGGCTACGGGCCTGGTTGTCTTTACCCTTATCGTTAGCGGGCAGGGTTAATATCTTCAAGATGATCTATCTCCCTAAGTTTCTTTATGTGTTCCACTTGTCACCTGTGACCCCCCCTAAATGTTTCTTTGCCAAGTTGAATGGCCTTATGAGATCCTTCTACTGGCTGGAAAAACCTCTGATACTGGGTCAGGCGCTGCTTCAGGTACCAAAACAGCAGGGCAACATAGCGGCTCCGAATATGTACAATTATTTCTTAGCATCTCAGCTGGTGTACGCAGCCTTGTTAATCTGGATCTCTTCAATGTATATGCTGCTCTAGCAGGTGCTATCATGGGTTCTTATGAGACCTTAAGCAATGCCTTATATAGATATACTTCATCTTCCTCCTTGCTGACTCCTATTGAAACAGTGGTGGTGATAAGGTCGGTGGTGTCTGAATGCTTCCCACAGCCTGCAGTTTCTCTTAAAGCACCTCTGTTGAGGAACCCTCATTTGGAACACCTGCAGGAATTGGAGGCAGCTGGGTTCTGGAGTTCCCACGGGGTCAAATTTGCTATGCACTTGTTCGGTCAGCTTTATTCCATCCCTTCTTTTGTGGACATGTGTGCTCGTGACATGCTTATCCAGTCTAAATTTATTCTCCAGCTGTATTATACCCCAATTAAGCTATTTTGTATAGGTGTTTCCCCTTCAGATGTCTGTTTCGGTGTGCAAGTGATAGAGCATCTTTTATGCATGCAGTGTGGAGTTGCCCTTGTGTGGTTCCCTTTTGGAGAGCAGTGATGCAGTTTTTGGTGGACCATCAGGAGTTTTGCTATACAAACATTTATTCCCATTGTGTGTATTGGAACTAAACCAAAAAAGGGAGGAAAAAAAGCAAATTGGACATAATGTCACACCAAACTCTAAAAATGGGCTGGACAAAATTATTGGCACCATTTCAAAGTTGTGGTAAAATAAGATTATTTCAAGCATGTGATGCTCCTTTAAACTCACCTGGGGCAAGTAACAGGAGTGGGCAATATAAAAATCACACCTGAAAGCAGATAAAAAGGAGGGAAGTTCACTTAGTATTTGCTTTGTTTGTCTGTGTACCACACTAAGCATGGACAACAGAAAGAGGAGAATAGAACTGTCTGAGGACTTGAGAACCAAAATTGTGGAAAAATATCAACAATCTCAAGGTTACAAGTCCATCTCCAGATATCTAGATTTATTCTCCAGCTGTATTATACCCCAGTTAAGCTATTTCGTATAGGTGTTTCCCCTTCAGATGTCTGTTTCAGTGTGCAAGTAGTGATAGAGCATCCTTTATGCATGCAGTGTGGAGTTGCCCTTGTGTGGTTCCCTTTTGGAGAGCAGTGAGGCAGTTTTTGGCAGACCATCAGGAGTTTCCTTTTATTTTTAACCATGAGATTTGTTTGTTGGGGCTGATTAATGGTCCTGAGTCAGGCTCCTATAGGTGTCTCCTAATTAGATTCCTCTTGGTCTGTGCTCGGAAGGTGGTGATTGTGGCCTGGAAGGCTGCTCTCCCCTCCTATTTTCCAATGGTTTAATTTGGTGAACAAGTATGTCCCGCTGTATAGAACCCTGTATATAAGTCGTAAGTGCTCAAAAAAGTTTGATAAGGTCTGGATGCCTTGGTTGATTTTGAGGGAATCGGTTGTTCCCTCAGAGCGTATGGGATCTCCTCAGTAAGTTTAAGTTGTTATTGCAAGCTACACGGAATGGTGGAGGGTGCTCTTGGGTGTGTCTTTGGTGTGTGACTGTGGGTGTGTTGTTGTCTTTTGTTGGGCTATTCTGCTCCAGGGGCTTCGTATGTGGCCTGTTTCCTTGCTCATATTTTCCCTCTACATATGGACTCATCTTCATGCTGATATGTTGCTATTATGCCTGCATTTTTCTATGTGAGTCTTGATTTGTAACTTACGCAATTTGGGTGCTCCCCGGAGTGTTGTTGTATTGTTTTGTTTCTATTATAATTACAAAATGATAAAAAAAATACTTAAAAAAAGGAAAAAATACACTTTACTGTGAATATGTGAATCACTGGAAAACTGCACAATTTAGAAATTTATTTTTAAGCAGGGTAAGGATCCTTAGGATCTTTGAACTGCACTACATGCCTTCTCCAGATTAATGTAAAGTAACCTAGCTGTTCTCATTGTTTTACTGACGGTCCTTAGGAATGGCTACTGATCTCCTTGTCCCAGTATTGCCCATCAGTGTGCACAGCTCCTCTTCTGGCTCCCTGTCGCTGCAATAATTGGTCAGTTTCCATTCCTGGGGGAGGGGGGGGGGGTCATGCTGATTACTGTTGTCAGATTGTCAGTCTGGGACTGATTGACAGCCGTGTCCCAAATCAAAGGGTACTCTAGAACAAGGCCTACCTTTTCTATAGGTGGCTCCAGCCCTGCATGTGCTTCTTTGCTCTTAGTGGATCGCCACCTCAGCTACTAGATCCTACTGTATTCTGAAACTGCATGGACTTTTCCACACAAGCTCTGCACAGTCGCTGATGATGAATTAGTCCATTGAGTTCAACCTATATCTTTTTTGTGTCCCTACTGAGTTGATCCCAGAGGAAGGCAAAAATAAAAAACCTTATGAGGCTGATGCCATTTGCCCAAACTTGGGAAATAAAATTACTTCCTGACTCCAAATATACACAGCTCCTGTCATGCAGGGACAATGAAAGAGATGACTGTTCGGTTTCCCTGACTGTATATTTGTGGTCTCTTAGCTTACTTAGGGGAATATAGAGATGAGGATTAGAGGTGTCCTCTCAGCAGATATAGATGGTACTGGCTCTAGTTGCTAATTTGATGTTGTGCTGATGCATCATGAGTTAGATATCAAAATACAGAGAGACAGAAAGCAGAATTAAATAATATGGATATATGCTGGATCTAATGAATGCTTAAAGGGGTGTTCCCAAGTCTAAAATGTATGACATATCCACAGGAATAAAATGTGTGATCTGTATCTTCTGTATAAGAGTTACAGAAGCAGTTGAACACACTACTGTGGCTTTTTAATGAATGTCTTGAAGTTGAGAATACTAATTCATGGAATTATGGCAGCACAAGCAGACACAGTCTTCAATAATTGTGTACAGGGCTGCCATCAAAAATGTTGGGGCTCCTTTCACAGCTAAAGGCTTCACTGCTGAAATTCTGTAGTGTGCACTGTGCAGCGGAATCCCATTGTCAGAAATGAAATTTTCATGCACTGGAATTTCTGAGCTGAATTTCACTTTTGTAGTATGAACCTAGCCTAAGAATAGGAGAAGATAGCCTCTCATAGCCTCTTAGTGCCTCTCAGTTCTGGATTTGAAGTCAGGAAAAACTGACAGTTTGGAGAAATTCTGCATAAAAAATACATGATACAGGTAAAATTCTGATCAGGAAAAATGTAATTAAAACATGTTCACACACATTAGCTCATGCTGATATTTCAGATGAAATGTTAGGTGCACTTTAAAATGGCAATAAATGCAGGCTGTTAGAAAAATTCCAGAACGTTGTGCTATAATCACAAATTGAAGCTGGATCTGAATGAATACTGGAGCCTGTATGTTTATAACAATTTAGAAATAAAATCACTTCAAGTAGATAAGTATTGTAATTTGAGTTGTGTGATATAACTAACTAAAATACTTCTGAAATTGGTGATGAAAGATCAACCACATTTTTATTTCCAGCTTCTGTGCAAGTGCCCTGGGAGAGAGCAATATCACCCAACAAGGTTCCATATTATATCAAGTAAGTAAAACAGAATTATGTATCCTACTTCAGTTTTACCTTTCTGTTGTGTCTTCCATATTTTTGTGGTGTTTAGTGTGCACGTTTATTATAACACATTGTTGGAAAATGTAATGTTTGCAACTTTTAAGCAACAAACACAAATCTCTATCTATCTATCTATCTATCTATCGAAAATGCAAAGTAGAGCAGCACAACCAAAAGTCACAGGCAAGTAAAATGGTGCAGTCTCAGGGACCTCGGTCCTGGGTCCAATATGTAGGTTCAAAATATAAAGGCGACCGCAGCACTCAGGAGTAGCAATGTGAAGTAGCTTTATTCCAGGAAAATACACAACATGCTAAGTTTCTGTGGTCTCACACCACCATTTTCAAGCAAGTAAGTGACCCCAAGGCATTATATATATACAAAACATGTGATAGCTCATTTAGCATAATCAATAAAGAGATCAATAAAGTGCAAAAAAATACATTTAAAAAGTGCAGTTAAGGGACATAATTTTTTGTCCAAAGACATACAGTCATGGCCGTAAATGGTGGCACCCCTGAAATTTTTCAAGAAAATGAAGTATTTCTCACAGAAAAGGATTGCAGTAACACATGTTTTGCTATAAAAACATTTATCCCCTTTGTGTGTATTGGAACTAAACCAAAAAAGGGAGGAAAAGAAGCAAATTGGACATAATGTCACACCAAACTCCAAAAATGGGCTGGATAAAATTATTGGCACCATTTCAAAGTTGTGGAAAAATAAGATTGTTTCAAGCATGTGATCCTCCTTTAAACTCACCTGGGGCAAGTAACAGGAGTCGGCAATATAAAAATCACACCTGAAAGCAGATAAAAAGGAGAGAAGTTCACTTAGTCTTTGTTTTGTTTGTCTGTGTGTGTCACACTAAACATGGACAACAGAAAGAGGAGAAGAGAACTGTCTGAGGACTTGAGAACCAAAATTGTGGAAAAATATCAACAATCTCAAGGTTACAAGTCTATCTCCAGATATCTAGATTTGTCTTTGTCCACAGTGCTCAACATTATCAAGAAGTTTGCAACCCATGGCACTGTAGCTTATCTCCCTGGGCATGGACAGAAGAGAAAAATTGATGAAAGGTGTCAATGCAGGATAAACCAGATGGTGGATAAGAAGCCCCAAACAAGTTCCAAAGATATTCAAGCTGTCCTGCAGGCTCAGGGAGCATCAGTGTCAGCGCAAACTATGAGTAAGCCAAAATCCTTCTGGGAAAACGACTTGTGGACAGATGATACCAAGATAGAGCTTCTTGGTAAAGCACATCATTCTACTGTTTACCGGAATGAGGCCTACAAAGAAAAGAACACAGTACCTACAGTGAAATATGGTGGAGGTTCAATGATGTTTTGTGGGTTGTTTTGCTGCCCCTTGCACTGGGTGCCTTGAATGTGTGCAAGGCCTCATGAAATCTGAGGATTACCAAAGGATTTTGGGTCGCACTGTACAGCCCAGTGTCAGAAAGCTCGGTTTGCATAAAAAAGCATCCAGAAATGGATGGCTACAAAGCGTTGAAGAGTTCTGAAGTGGCCAGCAATGAGTCCAGATCTAAATTCCATTGAACATTTGTGGAGAAAACTTAAATTGCTGTTGGGAAAAGACACTCTTCCAATAAGAGAGACTTGGAGCAGTTTGCAAAGGAAGAGTGGCCCAACATTCCGGCTGATAGGTGAAAGAAGCTTATTGATGGTTATAGGAAGTGACTGATTTCAGTTATTTTTTCTAAAGGGTGTGCAACCAAATATTAAGTTTAGTGATGTCGCGAACATAACATTTTCGGTTCGCGAACTTTTGCGGAAGTTCGCGTTCGCGGTTCGCGAACCGAAAATTTTAAAAAACGAGCACACCGCCATTGACTTCAATGGGCAGGCGAATTTTAAAACCCACAGGGACTCTTTCTGGGCATAATAGTGATTTAAAAGTTGTTTAAAGGGGACTAACACCTGGACTGTGGCGTGCCGGAGGGGAATCCATGGCAAAACTCCCATGGAAAATTACATAGTTGATGCAGAGTCTGGTTTTAATCCTTAAAGGGCATAAATCACCTAAGATTCCTAAATGGTTTTGAATAACGTGCTTTAGCCCCCTTTAGGCAGCACATAGAGCCCCCATTTAGGCATCACATAGTTAGATCCCCCCTTTAGGCAGCACATAGATTCCCCCATATTAGGCAGCACATAGTTAGAGCCTCCCTTTAGGCAACACATAGTTAGATCCCCCTTTAGGCATAGTTACATAGTTAGTATGGTTGAAAAAAGACATACGTCCATCAAGTCCAACCAGGGAATTGAAGGGAAGGGTGTAAGGGGATAAGGGGAAGGGATGTAGTTTTATAATTCTGCATAAGCATTAATGTTATTTTGTTCCAGGAATGTATCTAACCCTGTTTTAAAGCTATTAATTGTTCCTGCTGTGACCAGTTCCTGAGGTAGACTGTTCCATAAATTCACAGTTCTTATGGTAAAGAAGGCGTGTCGCCACTTTAGACTAAACCTTTTCTTCTCCAGACGGAGGGAGTGCCCCCTCGTCCTTTGGGGGGGTTTAACCTGGAACAGTTTTTCTCCATATTTTTTGGATGGGCCATTAATATACTTATATACATTTATCATATCCCCTTAAACGTCTCTTCTCAAGACTAAACAATTGTAACTCCTTCAATCGCTCCTCGTAGCTAAAATGTTCCATGCCCCATATTAGTTTAGTCGCACGTCTCTGCACCCTTTCCAGCTCCGCAGTGTCCGTTTTATGGACAGGCGACTAAACTGAACAGCATATTCCAGGTGAGGCCGTACCAATGCTTTATAAAGGGGGAGTATTATGTCTCTGTCCCTCGAGTCCATGCCTCTTTTGATACATGACAATATCCTGCTGGCTTTGGAAGCAGCAGCCTGACATTGCATGCTATTCTGAAGTCTGTGATCCACAAGTACACCCAGATCCTTCTCTACCAGTGACTCTGCCAGTTTAATCCCCCCTAAGACATACAGCGCATGCATGTTATTAGTACCCAGATGCATAACTTTACATTTATCCGCATTGAACCTCATTTGCCAAGTGGATGCCCAGACACTTAGTCTATCCAAGTCATCTTGTAACTTATGCACATCCTCTATAGACTGTACCGTGCTACAAAGCTTGGTGTAATCTGCAAAGATAGAAACAGAGCTGTTAATACCATCCTCTATATCATTGATAAATAAATTAAACAACAGCAGGCCCAGTACAGAACCTTGGGGTACACCACTAACAACCGGGGACCAACCGAGTACGAATCATTTACCACCACTCTCTGGGCACGATCCATGAGCCAGTGTTCAATCCAGTTACAAACTAAAGTTTCCAAGCCCAAAGACCTTAACTTACCTGTCAGACGTCTATGAGGGACAGTATCAAATGCTTTAGCAAAATCCAGAAACACTATATCCACAGCCATTCCTCTGTCAAGGCTTCTACTCACCTCTTCATAAAAGCAAATTAGATTGGTTTGACAACTTCTATCCTTAGTAAACCCATGCTGGCTATCACTTATAAAACTATTACCCCCTATGTATTCCTGTATGTAATCCCGTATAAGTCCTTCAAACAATTTACCCACAATTACCGGTCTATAATTGCCTGGCGAAGACCTAGAGCCATTCTTGAAGATTGGCACCACATTCGCCTTGCGCCAGTCCCTTGGCACAATACCAGACACCAGAGAATCTCTAAATATCATGAAAAAGGGTACAGATATTACTGAACTTACCTCTCTAAGAACTTTTGGGTGTAGTCCATCCTGTCCTGGGGATTTGCTTACATTTACTTTACTTAACTTACCTTGTACCATTTCTACATTAAGCCAGTTCAGTACATTACATGATGCGTTACCAGCACTGACCTGTCCATTGTCAGCTCCTCCTTCTTCCCTATTATATACAGAACTAAAGAACCCATTCAGTAGCTCCGCCTTCTCTTGATCGCCCATGACAACCTCCCCATTATCATTATTAAGGGGTCCTGCATGCTCTGTCCTTGTTTTTTTTTGTATTTATATATCTAAAAAAATATTTAGGATTAGTTTTGCTTTCTTTGGCCAACTGTCTCTCCTTTTGAATTTTTGCAGTTTTTATTACATTTTTACAGATTTTATTAAGCTCCTTGTACTGTTTAAATGTTATAGCTGACCCATCAGATTAGAATTTTTTGAAGGCTATTTTTTTTTGTTGTTTATTGCTCTTTTAACATCATTTGTCAGCCATGTAGGATTTAGTTTTAATCGTTTATATTTGTTCCCCTTTGGTATATATTTAGCTGTATAGTTATTTAGAGTTGATTTATAAATTTCCCATTTACCTTCTGTATTAGTATTTGACGACACCTCCCCCCAGTCTATGTCCTGTAGTGCAGCTCTCAGCCCAGGGAAATTTGCCTTTTTAAAGCTATATGTTTTTGCCTTCCCCATCTGTCTTTGTTTTCTACATTTGAAGGCAAAAGTAACTATATTGTGGTCGCTATTACCAAGGTTTTCCCGCACAGTTACATTACCAACCAGCTCTGCGTTGTTGGAAATGATCAGATCCAACAAGGCATCACTTCTTGTTGGGTCCTCCACAAACTGGCCCATAAAATTATACTGCAATAAATTTAGGAATGTTCTCCCCTTTGTAGTTTTAGCCAGCCCCCGGCCCCAATCTATATCTTGATAGTTAAAATCTCCCATTATTACCACTGTACCTGCCCGGGCAGCCCTCTCTATTTGTTTATTCAGCCAACCTTCTATCTCTTCAGTGATATTAGGGGGTCTGTAGATTACACCTAATACTATTTCTTCAGTATTTCCCTCCTTTTGTAATTCTACCCACAGTGATTCCACATCCTCAGAATCATCACACACTATGGCATCGTTCACACTGACTTTCATACCACTTCTTACATACAGACAGACTCCACCACCTTTTCTGTTCATTCTATCCTTGCGAAACAATGTAAACCCCTGCAGATTAACAGCCCAGTTATGTGAGGAGTCCAGCCATGTCTCAGTGACCCCAACTATATCAATATGTTCCTCCAGTATCAAGGCCTCAAGCTCCCCCATTTTATTTGCTAGGCTTCTGGCATTTGTGAACATACACTTTACATTTCCATTAAGTTTTACACATATAGTCTCACTAATGGGATTTTCTGAGTTATTGGGGTTAATGTTAATATTTGCGTTATAAGGGCTAATTGTACTATTTAAGTTATTGGGGCTAATGGGATTTTTTGCGTTATTGGGTCTAACGTTATTATTTAAGTTATTGGGACTAATGGTATTTTTTGAGTTAAGGGGGCTTATTGTAGTTATTGAGGCTAATGGAATTTTTTGAATTATTGGGATTACAATTTTTCGGGCTACATTTATTTTTACGGCTGGTTTGTAACCCATGGATCTCCTTATCTGCTCTTAACCTCCCCCCACAGGACTCCTCTCCACCCACCATTATGTCCTGACCACTCTCTAACCTATCCATCCCACTGTCTGCTTTCTTATCCTCCCCCCACACACCTAGTTTAAATACTCTGCCACCCTTTCCAGGATTCTCTGTTAGATCCCCCTTTAGGAAGCACATAAGATTCCCCCATACTGTATTAGGCAGCACATAGTTAGAACCCCCCTTGAGGCAGCACATAGTGGAATTTGAACCCAAGGCCCCAGCGCTGCAAGGCAGCAGTGCTAACCTCTGAGCCACCATGCTACCCTTAGCATACATCTAATATCCACGGTTGCTAAAATGGACAGAGAAGTCAGCAGAGAGTACCACAAAAATTAGGCATGTACACATGGATGAAAAATTGGGTATTGTCGCAGCCGCATCTGTAGCAGCGGCCAGAAAAATTGCAGCACCAGAAAAAGTGCAGCAGCAGAGGCCAGAAAAATTAGGCATGTACACCTGGCTGGAAAATTTGGTATTGTCGCAGCTGTAGCAGCGGCCAGAAAAATTGCAGCACCATAACAAGTGCAGCAGCAGAGGCCAGAAAAATTAGGCATGTACACATCGATGAAAAATTTGGTATTGTCGCAGCCGCATCTGTAGCAGCGGCCAGAAAAATTGCAGCACTAGAAAAAGTGCAGCAGCAGAGGCCAGAAAAATTAGGCATGTACACCTGGCTGGAAAATTTGGTATTGTCGCAGCTGTAGCAGCGGCCAGAAAAATTGCAGCACCATAACAAGTGCAGCAGCAGAGGCCAGAAAAATTAGGTATATACACACGGATGAAAAATTTGGTATTGTCGCAGCCGCATCTGTAGCAGTGGCCAGAAAAAGTGCAGCAGCAGAGGCCAGAAAAATTAGGCATGTACACCTGGCTGGAAAATTCGGTATTGTTGCAGCTGTAGCAGCGGCCAGAAAAATTGCAGCACCATAACAAGTGCAGCAGCAGAGGCCAGAAAAATCAGGCATGTACACATGGATAAAAAATTGGGTATTGTCGCAGCCGCATCTGTAGCAGCGGCCAGAAAAATTGCAGCACCAGAAAAAGTGCAGCAGCAGAGGCCAGAAAAATTAGGCATGTACACCTGGCTGGAAAATTTGGTATTGTCGCAGCTGTAGTAGCAGCAGCCAGAAAAATTGCAGCACCATAACAAGTGCAGCAGCAGAGGCTGGAAAAATTAGGCATGTACACATGGATGAAAAATGGGGTATTGTCGCAGCCGCATCTGTAGCAGCGGCCAGAAAAATTGCAGCACCAGAAAAAGTGCAGCAGCAGAGGCCAGAAAAATTAGGCATGTACACCTGGCTGGAAAATTTGGTATTGTCGCAGCTGTAGCAGCGGCTAGAACAATTGCAGCACCATAACAAGTGCAGCAGCAGAGGCCAGAAAAATTAGGCATGTAAACATGGATGAAAAATTTGGTATTGTCGCAGCCGCATCTGTAGCAGCGGCCAGAAAAATTGCAGCACCATGCCAGGTGTACATGCCTAATTTTTCTGGCCTCTGCTGCTGCACTTTTTCTGGTGCTGCAATTTTTCTGGCCGCTGCTACAGATGCGGCTGCGACAATACCAAATTTTTCATCCATGTGTACATGCTTAATTTTTCTGGCATCTGCTGCTGCACTTGTTATTGTGCTGCAATTTTTCTGGCCGCTGCTACAGCTGTGACAATACCAAATTTTCCAGCCAGATGTATATGCCTAATTTTTCTGGCCTCTGCTGCTGCACTTTTTCTGGTGAAAAATTTCTGTTTGTTTCGCCATGCAGAAAGTGCCCTAAAACATTGCGGCTTGAACCCTACGTGGTGGCGGATAAGTCACGCAAGGCATTCAAAGTTCAAATACAGCAGCGTGTGGACCATTTTTAGCCCAAGGCAGCTCATCTGATCAGGCCTTGTTCAGTCAAATGTATCGCCCAGTGTCAGTCCCTTCGGGAGCCATCACTCATTCATTTTAATAAAGGTGAGGTAATCCAGACTTTTTTTTACCAAGGCGACTCCTCTTCTCAGTGACAATACCTCCTGCTGCACTGAAGGTCCGTTCTGACAGGACACTTGAAGCGGGACAGGCCAGAAGTTTGAGAGCAAATTGGGATAGCTCAGGCCACAGGTCAAGCCGGCACACCCAGTAGTCAAGGGGTTCATCGCTCCTCAGAGTGTCAATATCTGCGGTTATGGCCAGGTAGTCTGCTACCTGTCAGTCAAGTCGTTCTCTGATGGTGGACCCCGAAGGGCTGTGGCGATGCGTAGGACTTAAAAAGCTCCGCATGTCCTCCATCAACAGCATGTCTGTAAAGCATCCTGTCCTTGCCGGCATGTTCGTGGGAGGAGGAGGAAGATTACTTTTCCCTCTTCCCCTGTTAGATCCCTGTTGTGCTGTGACATGACCCTTATATGCTGTGTACAACATACTTCTTAATTTATTTTGGACCTGCTGAATCCTTTCCGCCTTGCTGTAATGCGGTAACATGTCAGGCACTTTATGTTTATACTGGGGGTCTAGTAGCGTGGACACCCAGTACAGGTCGTTCTCCTTCATCCTTTTTATACGAGGGTCCCTCAACAGGCACAACATCATGAAAGACCCCATTTGCACAAGGACGTATGCCGAGCTACTCATGTCCCCTTCCTCGTCCTCACTGATGTCAGGGAAGGTATAATCTTCTTCCCCCCCTAGCCACGTACAACACCACGGGAACCAGAAAGGTGACAAGGAGCACCCTGGGATGCCTGCTGTGGTTGGTCTTCCTCTTCCTCTTCCAAGCCACATTCCTCCTCTGACTCCTCTTCCTCACAATCCTCTTCCAGCGTTGCCGCAGGTCCAGCAAGCGATGCTGATAAGGCTGTTTCTGGTGGTGATGGTGTCCACAACTCTTCCTCTTCACGCTCATCTACTGCCTGATCCAGCACTCTTCGCAGGGCACACTCCAGGAAGAAAACAAACGGTATGATGTCGAGGATGGTGCCTTCGGTGCGACTGACCAGGTTTGTCACCTCCTCAAAAGGATGCATGAGCCTACAGGCATTGCGCATGAGCCTCCAGTAACGTGGCAAAAAAATTCCCAGCTCCGCAGATGATGTCCTAGCACCCCGGTCATACAAATATTTGTTGATGGCTTTTTCTTGTTGGAGCAGGCGGTCGAACATTAGGAGTGTTGAATTCCAACGTGTCGGGCTGTCGCAAATCAAGCGCCTCACTGGCATGTTTCGACGCTGGATATCTGACAAGTGCACCATGGCCGTGTAGGAACGCCTGAAATGGCCACACACCTTCCTGGATTGCTTCAGGACATCCTGTAAGCCTGGGTACTTGAGCACAAAGCGTTGTACAATCAGATTACACACATGTGCCATGCACGGCACATGTGTCAACTTGCCCAACCTCAATGCCGCCAACAAATTTGTTCCATTGTCACAAACCAC
This sequence comes from Hyla sarda, assembly GCF_029499605.1. Taxonomy (NCBI): domain Eukaryota; kingdom Metazoa; phylum Chordata; class Amphibia; order Anura; family Hylidae; genus Hyla; species Hyla sarda. The sequence continues at coordinate 65,176,538 of NC_079197.1, read as the reverse complement.
CTTGCTGATCTCCAGTTGGTGCGGAGTCAGCCACTGGTCCACCTGTGCGTTCAGGGCTGACAGGGGCGCTGGTGCGGTGTGACTCTCCGCTTTGAGGCAAGTCAACCCCAAGATGGCGTGACACTGCCGTATCCGGGATGTGGAATAGCACCTGGGGAGCTGGGGGGGTGCCGGTGATGTGGAGCAAGACACAGCAGTTGAAGAGGACTCGACCGAGGATGTTATGGAAGAGGATGGGGTAGGAGGAGTAGAGGAGATGGCAGCAGGCCTGTCTGCAAGTCGTGGCGGTGTCACCAGCTCCTCTGCAGAGCCACGCATTCCATGCTTGGCAGCCGTCACCAGGTTTACCCAATGTGCAGTGTAGGTGAAATACCTGCCCTGACCATGCTTTGCAGACCAGGTATCAGTGGTCAGATGGACCCTTGCCCCTACACTGTTTGCCAGACATGCCATAATTTCCTTTTGCACAATGGAGTAAAGGTTGGGGATAGCCTTTTGTGCAAAAAAATTTCGTCCGGGTACCTTCCACTGCGGTGTCCCAATGGCTACAAATTTTTTAAAGGCCTCAGACTCCACCAGCTTGTATGGTAAAAGCTGACGGGCTAGCAGTTCCGACAAGCCAGCTGTCAGACACCGGGCTAGGGGGTGACTTTGAGACATTGGCTTCTTGTGCTCAAACATCTCCTTGACAGACACCTGACTGTGGGCAGATGAGCAGGAACTGCTCAAGGTGAGAGACGAAGAGGCGGATGGTTTAGAGGGGGCAAGGAGGGCAGCAGTGGTTGACCTGGCTGAAGATGCTGGACCAGGAGGAGGATGGCGGCTTTGACTTTATGTGCTGCTTGTACTGACGTGTTGATCCCATAGGCGTTTGTGATGTGCCTTCACAAAGCAGTTGTGCCTAGGTGGGTGTTGGACTTCCCACGACTCAGTTTCTTCTGGCACAGGTTGCAAATTGCCTCGCTGTTGTCAGAGGCAGACACCCAAAAAAATGCCACACTGCTGAGCTCTGCGAAGACGGCATTCTGGTGGTGGCAACAGCATGCGTTGATTGGCGTCCTGTCTGGCTGACCCCGGGTGCCGATGCATGCTGTCTAACTGTTCCACTAGCTCCTTGCAACGACCTCCCCCTGCTTCCAACTCGTCTTCTTCTCCTCCTTTCTGTCTCCCCATCTGAACTTTCCCCCTCTTCTTCTCTTCTAGCAGGCACCCACGTGGCATCCACGGACACATTGTCATCATCAACACCTTCATCGCTATCTGACACCCTTAAAAAAGGAAGCAGCAGCGGGTACAACATAATCATCACACCGTACTTCCATGTGTGTAATGCTGCCTGACTGAGACTGTTAACTACATCCTCTGGTAATAATGGTTGCGCATCACTCATGTCTTCAAACTGATGTGTAAATAACTCCTCTGACGGATCAAGTAAAGCTGCTGTGGTGCTAGTGTTGGTGGTGGCGGCAGGCGGGCGAGTGGTAGCATGAGAGGTGCCCAAAGCTAAGCTAGAGGAGGAGAAGGATGGTGCGTCAAGGTTCCGAGCGGAAGCTGTAGTAGATTGGGTGTCTTCTGATAGCCAGTCAACTAAGTCCTCAGAACTTTGGGGGTTTAGGGTACATGGCTTCTGAACACTGGCCATTCTAGGGCCAAAGGGAATCCCAGCACCACTATGGCCCCTGCGGGGTGGCCTTCCTCTGCCTGTGATTTTTTTTGGTTAAATTTGCACAAGTGTCACACCAAATGTGATTTGCACTAGGGTGACACAATTTGCCCTGCATGCAAAAAAATCTTGCAACTGTGACGTGAACTGACAGTGACTGGTTTTATTTAACAGCCAAAAAAGGTGTTTTTTTTTTTATTTGAACAACTGTCAAACCAAATGTGATTTACACAAGGGTGACACAATTCGCCCTGCAGGCAAAAAAACTGGCAACTGTGACGTGAACTGACAGTGACTGGTTTTATTTAACAGCCAAAAAAGGTATTTTTATTTTTTTTAATTTGCACTAGGGTGACACAATTTGCCCTGCAGGCAAAAAAACTGGCAACTGTGACGTGAACTGACAGTGACTGGTTTTATTTAAAAGCCAAAAAAGGTATTTTTTTTTTAATTTGCACAACTATCACACCAAATGTGATTTGCACTAGGGTGACACAATTTGCCCTGCAGGCAAAAAAAATGGCAACTGTGACGTGAACTGACAGTGACTGGTTTTATTTAACAGCCAAAAAAGGTTTTTTTTTTTTTTATGTGCACAACTGTCACACCAAATGAGATTTGCACTAGGGTGACACAATTTGCCCTGCAGGCAAAAAAAACTGGCAACTGTGACGTGAACTGACAGTGACTGGTTTTATTTAACAGCCAAAAAAGGTATATATTTTTTAATTTGCACAACTGTCACACCAAATATGATTTGCACCAAATATGATTGCCAGCGGAGTTCCCCTTTTAAGCAGTGGTCCCCAACCAGGGTGCCTCCAGCTGTTGCAAAACACACGAACTGATATATTTCAGCCCTTTGAATACTGTAGTAGTTAGTTGCTTTAAAGAAAAAAAGCTTGCCAGCGGAGTTCCCCTTTTAAGCAGTGGTCCCCAACCAGGGTGCCTCCAGCTGTTGCAAAACAAACGGACTGATATATTTCAGCCCTTTGAATACTGTAGTAGTTAGTTGCTTTAAAGAAAAAAAGCTTGCCAGCGGAGTTCCCCTTTTAAGCAGTGGTCCCCAACCAGGGTGCCTCCAGCTGTTGCAAAACACACGGACTGATATATTTCAGCCCTTTGAATACTGTAGTAGTTAGTTGCTTTAAAGAAAAAAAGCTTGCCAGCGGAGTTCCCCTTTTAAGCAGTGGTCCCCAACCAGGGTGCCTCCAGCTGTTGCAAAACAAACGGACTGATATATTTCAGCCGTTTGAATACTGTAGTAGTTAGTTGCTTTAAAGAAAAAAAGCTTGCCAGCGGAGTTCCCCTTTTAAGCAGTGGTCCCCAACCAGGGTGCCTCCAGCTGTTGCAAAACACACGGACTGATATATTTCAGCCCTTTGAATACTGTAGTAGTTAGTTGCTTTAAAGAAAAAAAGCTTGCCAGCGGAGTTCCCCTTTTAAGCAGTGGTCCCCAACCAGGGTGCCTCCAGCTGTTGCAAGACACACGGACTGATATCTTTCAGCCCTTTGAATACTGTAGTAGTTAGTTGCTTGAAAGAACTTAAGTTTTATTCTGGAGTACCCCTTTTAACCAGCGGTACCCTCCCAACCAGGGTGCCTCCAGCTGTTGCAAGACACACGGACTGATATTTGAGCCCTAAAAGGGGCTTTTTTGGGTGCTGTCCTTAAAGCAGATGTTACACTGGGAGTAAACTGGACCCTGAAGACACCACCTAGCAGCAACCTAGCTATCGCTTTCCCTGTACAGCAGGAGCAGCTTCTCTGACCCTCCACTTCCTAAGCCTGCAGCATGCCGAATGAGGGTAAAATGGCATCCGTGCAAGAGATAGGAGGGTCTGGAAGAGAGTGACTGCTGCTGATTGGCTGTAATGTGTCTGCTGACTCTAACTCACAGGGTCAAATTTTACCGCAATGTTAAAGTATATGGGGCAGATCGAACGTCACATATGTTCGCCCAGTGAGGTGAACGCGAACATGCTAAATTCGCCGGGAACTGTTCGCCGGCGAACAATTCGCTACATCTCTAATTAAGTTAAGGGTGGCAATAATTTTGTCCAGCCCATTTTTGGAGTTTGATGTGACATTATGTCCAGTCAGCTTTTATTCCTCCCTTTTTTGGTTTAGTTCCAATACACACAAAGGGAATAAACATGTGCATAGCAAAACATGTGTTACTGCAATCCTTTTCTGTTAGAAATACTTCATTTTCTAGAAAAATTTCAGGGGTGACATCATTTACGGCCATGACTGTAGTTAAAGGAATAGTCCGGTACGGACTATTCTTATTCTATCCTGCCCGGGCTGCAAAAAAAAGTGTAAATAAACTTTCACTTACCTTACTACTTTTATTCCGGAGCTCCGATACAGCTGATCGGTCGGCCGGGCTGTCTTCTTTCTACTTCCCTTAGCCAGGAACGTCACACGGCGCTTCAGCCTATCACCGGCCAAAGCGGGACATCGTTCATTCATAGTCAAACATACATGGGCACATGTTATCCGCAACCCTTTCAGAGTGTCCTGCCCGTCTTGCAGCCCAGCACTGGGTTGCGATCAGTTTGTGAATAAGGCACTGTTCACACCACTGGAGGATCCAATGGCTTAAGGGTCCATAACTGTGTGTGGGATGGGTTCCCCACATGTATGTTCAGCCAATCGGTGGGAGGTTAAGAAAATGGTCATGGGGACAAAAGAACTCAGGAGATGAAAGTAAATTTTATCCAAAATCAGGATATTCTCAATAGGCCTATGTAAAAATTCAGTTGGTCACAGCACAATAAACTTGAAGAAAAAAAAAAGCACAGTTAAGTTTTTTTTAAAAAAATGGAAGGATTACTATACATTGATTATACCATCGGGGTACCAGTAATTCTATTGGTACCCCAATGGTATAATCTATGTATAGTGATCCTTCCACTATGTATGGTTTGACTAGATGAAATGAGGGTGGGTTAGGGAGCCACAGGTAAATATTCCATTCCACTAGTGTTTTACATTTTTTCCCTGTGGCTCTAATACTTTTGTGGACTTATTTTAATCTATGAGCCTAATGTATGACTATTACTACTATTTTTATTTGTTCAATACCCCTTTTTTTTAACATGGCCTTGACAAATTGAACTTATGGTATGCAGATACAGGGTTTTAGTTTGCCCCCTCTTACTGGCATGCACTAAACGGCTTTTTAATGCCAGTGTGAGATACCTTGCTCCTGTCTAATATGGCTGCCGGGTGCACAATTTACCTACTGCGCCTACTACATTATGTAATATTTATGTATCATATTTTAATGCACTTCTGACACTTTATTGTGATTACACGAGACCACATATATATTAACTATGTCTTTGGACACAAAATGATGTCCCTTAACTGCACTTTGCACTTTGATGTTTAATTATGCTAATGAGCTATCACATGTTTTGTATATATATATATATATATATATATATATATATATATATATAATGCCTTGGGATCACTTACTTGTTGCTTGAAAATGGTGGTGTGAGACCACAGAAACATAGCATGTTGTGCATTTTCTTGGAATAAAGCTACTTCACATTGCTACTCCTGAGAGCTGCAGTCGCCTATATATTTTGTATCTATCTACGAAAAAAATTGCAGCAGCACTCCGAAGACTCACATGGTCTTTGTCAAGCAAGTAACATGTGCTCAAGTGGTTTCTTAAATAGGAAGTATCTCCATGACATCATCACATCTCATTATGCATAAATAGTTATAATAACAATGAGAGATATTTGAATATAATGCAATTACAAGTGATCACAATCATATAAAAAAATCACATCATCATACTCAGTGAACATAAGACGCCTTATGGGCGAAGATTATATAAAATTGCATTAAATCATATCAACAGTGTATAAATTAGTACTTTTGGGCGTGAAGGATGTAGGAGGAGTCACACTGTATGTGCGTCACTCACCCAAATTATAGAGTATTGATAGGGATGTACAGCTTCATGCCATGTCGGCATACAACTTCTGGATGCTAGTGCAGCTTCCGGCAGGGAGGCTGAAATCATGTGACTATCTCACAGTCACCTGATCGCTTGCATATATATATATCCACGCGCATGCGCAAGATGCACTCGAAACTGCGCATAGAGCGCACGGGACTCCCGTCGGCCATATTAGTAAAGGGCATAATGTAAAAATTGCCCACAAGTGTGTAAGAGGTCCTGAAATTACATACAGATATGCACTTGTACAGGGTACAGCGTTATCCCTGATCCCTAACACAGGCTTCAGCTGTCTCATTCCAGAAACTTGTTATGGGTCAGCTTCGGCAATCTCTGTGTCCGTAACCTCCGGCCCCCAAAGGGGTCGGTGTTACGTTGCACAGGTGCATATTTGGGATTGGACTATGTAGTCCCACGGGGCTTGTACCTACACATACATACAGTGTCACACAGATTAGGACCTCAATTTCTATCATCAAAGATGACATACCGATGATTCTGGAGCTCTATCGCAGTTTGATCAGCCATCCTGTTAACGCCTTAAGGACGCAGCCCATTTGGGCCTTAAGGACGCAGACAATTAAATTTTTATTTTTTCGTTTTTTCCTCCTCGCCTTCAAAAATTCATAATTTTTTATATTTTCATCCACAGACTAGTATGAGGGCTTCTTTTTTGTGTGACCAGTTTTCCCTTGTAATGCCATCACTCACTTTACCATTAAATGTATGGCGCAACCAAAAAAATACTATTTGTGTGGTGAAATTAATTTTGGAAGGTTTTGTTTTCACGCCGTACAATTTACGGTAAAAGTGACATGTGTTCTTTATTCTTTGGGTCAATGCGATTAAAATGATGCCCATGATAACATACTTTTCTATTACTGTTGCGCTTAAAAAAAATCACAAACTTTTTAACCAAATTAGTACGTTTAAAATCCCCCTAGTTTGAAGACCTATAACTAAGACCTATAACTTTTAAATTTTTCCCCATAAGCGGCGGTATGAGGGCTCATTTTTAGCACTGTGATCTGTACTTTTTATTTATACCAAATTTGCTTATATAGAACTTTTAATCCATTTTTTATTAAAAAGAATTTGGGAATAAAATGTTATAAAAAGCATCTATTTTGGAATTTTTTTATTTTTACATTCACGCCGTTCACCGTACGGTATCATTAACATTTTATTTTAATAGTTCAGATATTTACGCACGCGGCAATACCAAATATGTATATAAAAAAATTTGTAACACTTTTTGGGGGGGAAATAGGGAAAATGGGACAATTTACGTTTTAATCAGGGGGAGGGGGTTTTTCAATTTTTTTTTACTTTATCTTTTTAATTTTTTTACTTTCATTTTTACACTTTAATAGTCCCCATAGGGGACTATTTATAGCAATCACTCGATTGCTAATAGTGCCATGTATAGGACATAGCACTGATCAGCATTATCGGTCATCTTCTGCTCTGGTCTGCGGGAAGGCATATCAGAGCAGAAGATGCCAGGAAGGCAGCGGAGCCAGGTGAGGGGACCTCCGTCTGCTGTGCTGGATGATCGGATTTTAATGACCGCGATGCTGCAGATGCTGTGATCTGTATTGATCACGGCATCTGAGGGGTTAATGGCGGACATCCGCGAGATCGCGGGTGTCCGCCATTACGCGCAGGTCCCTGGCTGCATTAAGTACCACCTCACCAGGACGTACATTTACGGCGCTCGTCGTTAAGGGGTTAAGTACCACAAATGTAGGCGGGGTCATCCAGATGATAAGTGATGCATTTTAGTTGGTGAGTGATGTAATTTACATACGCGGCGACTCCTCATTTGAACAAAGTGAAAATATAAAAATTTAAATATAATGATATATAGTTACTAACATACAGTGGCTCGTGGCCGACAGACATCCCTTCTATGCATTGTAGATGTAGTGTGTCACCTTAAAATCTATATTTAGACCTTTTGGTCTCAACATTTGTAATTCAAATATCCACTTTAATTCAAGGCATTTCAGCTTACTAATCCTATCACCCCCCTGTTTGGTTATAGGGACATGGTCTATAAGTATGAACATTAAATCGCTCTCAACATGATTCGCTTCAATCCAGTGTTTAGACACGGGTAAATCTTGGCGTTTCTTTCTTATGCTGTACCTGTGTTGATTGTACCTGGTCCTAAATTCACATGTTGTCTCCCCCACCTATATTAGATTGCATGGGCACATTAGCACATATACTACATATTCTGATTTACAATTCAGGTACAATTTTAACTTATATTCTCTGTTGGTATATGGATGTACGAAAGTGCTACCTTGTAACTCTATGTTAAAACGTAGCACTTTCGTACATCGTACAAGTCCGGCCCCTCGCCAGCTTTATTTAGACAGGTTGCAGGATAAATAAAAACATAAGACAGGAACAAACGAAACCCCAGACTGTGTAGTCACTAACTAAACAATCCAGTGTGCCCTGACTATCAACTGGTGGGCTTTTCCTGGCCAGTTAAACTTATGCCTCCTGTAACCTTCTACTCACTGTTCACACACAGCGTTTGCAACCTCTTACTGTGTGTCTCGTCCACATCACTTTTGGGGCCACTCACAGCTCGGACTGTGTGTTCCTCACCAGGACCCCTGCCTCCCCCCCTACAGCCACCTTGCTGTCTTCTGGAGAGAACCCAGACTACACTGTCTGTCTTCCTTTTAACCCCTTAAAGGGGTACTCCGGTGAAAACCTTTTTTCTTTTAAATCAACTGGTGGCAGAAAGTTAAACATATTTGTAAATTACTTCTATTAAAAAATCTTAATCCTTCCTGTACTTATTAGCTGCTGAATGCTACAGAGGAAATTATTTTCTTTTTGGAATGCTCTCTTATGACATCACGACCACAGTTCTCTCTGCTGACGTTATTATAATAATTATAACGCTTTATTTATTGTTGTCCTTAGTGGGATTTGAACCCAAGTCCCCAGCACTGCAAGGCAGCAGTGCTAACCACTGAGCCACCATGCTGCCCTTAGCATACATCTGCTATGCATCTGCTATGCATGGTTGCTAAAATGGACAGAGATGTCAGCAGAGAGCACTGTGTTCGTGATGTCATCACAGTTCCAAAAAGAAAGAATTTCCTCTGTAGCATTCAGCAGCTAATAAGTACTGGAAGGATTAAGATTTTTTAATAGACGTAATTTACAAATATAACAAAAAAAAGGGGGGAGCTCGACCACCAAAAATTGAACAAGGTTAACTAAAAACTCTCTCCCACTGAGAGATAATAGATAAATAGGAAAAAAAAGAATATTAGTCCTCAGTCCAAATATCTAAATAGATTCAATGGTGGATGTCTGGTATCAAATAGACTGAAAAACACTAAAATGGTTTATATAAAGAATTTAATAAGTATGAAAATATTGGATGTTTGCATTGAGCGTTTCCCGCAGGGCCCTGCGGTAGCGCTATAATAAAATTACAATAATAAAAATGTCTAAAATATCACAATGGACCACTACAGCTGTTGTAAATGAATTTCATTTGTGGATTGCGGCTAGCTGAATTGACATATGATACAAGAATATGTCTAACATACGGCAGCTCAAAAAACGACAAACCATATATATTATATGATAGCTCTATAAAGCATGAGTAACCTGTGTACATGAATACATCCACCTGTAAAAGAAAATCTGCACAATCGAAATCTTTTTGGATAATGGCTTGTATGAAAGTGATAAAAAATATAATGGGTGTCCCATAAATCCGGTGTACCAAAAAAGATGAATTATTGTCCTGAAACAGAAATATCCTGCAAAGAGAATATAATAGTTCTTTGAAAATGGATATGCCGTGCTGGTAAATGTATGCTGATTAAAGCAAGTCCATATGTGCCAGTGATATGCGCTATTTGCAGGTATAAGTATTAATAGAGAACAATCCTGTAATATAAATGACCTGTTCGGCACGTTCGTGCCACTCACCGCACCACCGTCAGCCCGGGTTAAATGGCTTCAGATATGCTCCAGCCGGGGCGGCGTGATGTTCGCACTATGTGCTGCTGCGCTCACCGGTGAGCTCTTCCTCGGCGTCTGACGTCAGCAATATATTTATTTATTAATTGATTATTTATTTCTTACTTTTAATTTTAAATTTTTTAATTTTATTTTTAATACATTTTTTAAATTTATTTACATATATTTCTTTTATTTATTTATTTTTATTTATTTTATATTATTTTATATTTTTGATTTATAAATTTTTTTTCTTTTCTATTATATTATATTTCATTCCATTTTCCTGTTTCTTTGATCACTTCAATAAATATTTGACATATATATTTTGTATGTATTGCATATGTACTTATGTGTTATTCACTATTTGGTATGCATCAGTTTCACCAAATGGAGCATTGAATAACACATATCGTCCATTTCTGGTTTTCACACTCTTACTTATTCTAAATATGTAGTCCAGGTTTTGGATCCGTATCTGGTCTTATTAGTAACACTAATTACACTTCTTCACTTTTTTTTTCCTGCTATAAGACCATATAAAAGAGAGCTCTCAAATTATAAGGTCATTCACCACTGAGGAAGGGGTATTATATATGCTTTTAAAACCCCAAAACGCATTTGGTGTGAGAGCGCAAGTGTTTTTGGCACAAGACTTAGTTCACACTACAGCTGCGGTTGTGAAGCGACCATCACATTGCTCTATTTGCAGAAATTCTGCCACTACGATCCATTTGCACTACCAACCTGCTGCATTCACCTGCCGTATTATTTCAGTTATATCTGGACTTTTGCATTCAAGAACTTTGTCTGATTTCATCATTCGGGTTTTGCATTTAACAGTGACAGTGGTGCGGTGAGTGGCACGAACGTGCCGAACAGATCATTTCTATTACAGGATTATTCTCTATTAATATTTATACCTGCAAATAGCGCATATCACTGGAACATATGGACTTGCTTTAATCAGCATACATTTACCAGCACGGCATATCCATTTTCAAAGAACTGTTATATTCTCTTTGCAGGATATTTCTGTTTCAGGACATTAATTCATCTTTTTTGGTACACCGGATTTATGGGACACCCATTATATTTTTTATCACTTTCATACAAGCCATTATCCAAAAAGATTTCGATTGTGCAGATTTTCTTTTACAGGTGGATGTACTCATGTACACAGGTTACTCATGCTTTATAGAGCTATCATATAATATATATGGTTTGTCGTTTTTTGAGCTGCTGTATGTTAGACATATTCTTGTATCATATGTCAATTCAGCTAGCCACAATCCACAAATGAAATTCATTTACAACAGCTGTAGTGGTCCATTGTGATATTTTAGACATTTTTATTATTGTAATTTTATTATAGCGCTACTGTAGGGCCCTGCGGGAAACGCTCCATGCAAACATCCAATATTTTCATACTTATTAAATTCTTTATATAAACCATTTTAGTTTTTTTTCAGTCTTTTTGATACCAGACATTCACCATTGAATCTATTTAGATATTTGGACTGAGGACTAATATTCTTTTTTTCCTATTTATCTATCATCTCTCAGTGGGAGAGAGTTTTTAGTTAACCTCGTTCAATTTTTGGGGGTCGAGCTCCCCCCCCCCTTTTTTTTTTTTTTTTGAGCCACTTCTTTCCCACATTGTGGAGTGCTCCCACACAATGGCTGATGTCTGGTCTCATTTGGAAAATAAAAAATTGTCTATTGAGAATTATGTTTTTGACCAGGAACACCAATCTAATAATCCAAACACTGGTAATGTAATACAACTACATAGAAAGTTGGAGAATGCCATGTCCAGGAGGTTACGCAACCAGTGGGAGGTCAAAAGCCTTTCCCACCTCCTGGATATGGACATTATACCTAAAGGATTAATGCTCACTAAGACCCCAGCAGGGGACTTGGAGACTATTGATTTTAACCACAAATGGACGAAATGATTGCGAGAACACTCTAAAGATTTAATGAGGATGATCATTTTAAGGAGACAAGAAACTGATAAAGAAATTGAAGATATCAAAAAAGAAGTAGATAAATGTGAGAAAACTAGTGAATATCAAAAGCAGCAGGAGTAAATTTGCAATAAACTGGACAGATTAGAGTTAGAAATTATAAGCAGAAAGACCAAAAAAATGCTATGGCAGACCACAAAATACAGTAATCAACAATTGGAAGCCCCCTTGCCAAATCCAGATACCATTCCATTACATAATCGTTATGCCCCATTAACGGACAATAGTAATTTTTTGGGAGAGGGTCAGGCTCACAATGCCCCACCTTACCCTGCCCAAAGGAACCAGTATTACGAGAAGAGGGACTACTCACCCCCTCATACTCGCAGACGACTTTACCCTCATTACAGGAATCCGTCGAACAGACACCAACATCCCAATTACAGTCGAGACACACGCTATCATCCACAAAGACATTATTCTCCATACACCAATCAGTGGAATTCAATGCAATTACCATCATTACCAGAACAATTCCCCGACACAACAACATGTCCCAATGCCCAATCAATGGAATTCATATTCCAACCAAACCAGATCTCAGCCCATGCACAATCACAATTTGAGTTCACAACAGACGACACAACAATTGAGATTACAAATACAGACACAACATCCATCTACATCAATTCCAACCACCCCCAAAAAAAGAAATTACGTAGGAGAACAAGAAGGAGAACACAGAACACAACCACCCCAGAAAATGGGCAAATTACAGTAGAAGGGACACATAATACCATTATTAATTTAAGTACCCATGAATTAACTAAGGATCAAGAGGCCATTCTAAATAAGGGACTGAAATTTGCCCCTGACCATTCATTAAATAAATTTAATGTCTACATTGGAATCGAGAAATATGTACGTAATTTGTGTCTGAAAAAATATTTTATTAAACATCCATCTGAACAACCGAAATCCACATCTAAATATATTCAAACTGATTGCAGGTTGAGATCATGGTTTAATCCCAAGTCCGAAATAGGCCCAGATTTGACATCTTCCAAAAAATCAGTAGAAAGTGATTTGAGGACTTTGAAATATGTCAAACCTAAGACATACAACACCAGTATCAGAGAAAAAAGAGCGATCCAGGAGTTGCAATCTATGGCAAATTTAACTATCCGCCCTGCGGACAAGGGTGGTGCTGTAGTCATTTTAAACACCAGCGACTATAACCTTGAATGCTTGAGACAGTTGCAGGACATAACGACTTACAAAAAATTAGAGACAGATCCTATTCTCACATTCAGTACACAATTACATAGTTTATGCCGTGATGCTTTGGAAAATAAAATTTTAACTGAGGATGAGTCGAGATTCATACTGGGCACCCCTGAGCGATTACCCATCTTTTATTGTTTACCTAAAACACACAAAAATATTTTTCACCCACCTGGGAGACCAATTGTTTTGGGTTTGGGTTAACTCACTTCTAATCTTTCACAGTATGTTGATCGTTTTCTTCAGCCATTTGTTCAAAAAAACGATTATTATTTGAAAGACACTACACAAATTATTAATTTATTGGAACAATTTAGTTGGACACCTGATCACATTTTAGCCACTCCAGATGATAGTTCACGCTACACCATTATTGATCACAAACAGGGCATAGAGGCTGTCACTAAATTTCTGGAGAAAGGAGATATTCTACCAGATCAAACACAATTCATCACATCTGCTATAGAATTTCTACTCACCCACAATTATTTTTATTTTGAAGGCACTTTTTATTTACAGTTAACAGGCACAGCCATGGGCACCAGGTTCGCGCCGAGCTACGCCAATTTATTCATGGCGGCTTGGGAGGATACCACTATCACTCCCATGCTCGGCGCGAACCTGGTGTTCTGGCGTCGTTATATCGATGACATTATTTTAATTTGGAGGGGTGCCCAGTGTGAACTGGATGACTTAATTCTCAGCATCAATAATAATAATGGTAATCTTAAGTTTACTTCTACTTGTAGTAATATCAAAATAGAATTTCTTGATATAGAAATTTTTCCAGTGGGGTTAAAGTTACATTGTAAGACCTATACTAAACCCACGGCTAAAAATTGCTTTATTAAATTTGACAGCTGCCATCTACCACGATGGTTAGTTAATGTACCGAAGGGGCAGTATAGGCGTTTAAAGCGCAACTGTACGTCAGATATTGATTTTCAAAATGAAGCCAAAACTCTGACCTCACAATTTGTAGAAAAACAATATCCTCAACATGTTTTAGACTATGCATTCAATGAGGTCAATAAGTTAGACAGAGCAACCTTTTTTGACCGTAGGTGTAATTCTGCAACTCTGGATATATCTCCCCGAATCATACTCCCATTCAATAGGGATTACAAAAGAATTGAACATATAATTCGAAAACATTGGCATCTAGTTCAACAGGATAGGGTGTTAGGCAGTATAGTTCCATCTCGACCCCAGATAGTGTACACCAAGGCTCCAAATTTGAGCATCACTGTAGCTCCTTCAATAAAAAAAAACCATCAGTACTAGTTCTTCGACTTGGCTCACCACCAAGGGCTTTTTTCATTGCGGCTCATGTCCAAATTGTCTTTTGTTGGGGGGTCCAAGGAAGACATTGGTGGTATCTTCCACCGCCAATGGCTTCAAATGGCAGGTACCCAACTTAATCACCTGCACCACCAAAGGGGTACTCTATCTTCTACAATGTAGCTGCAAAAAACAGTACATTGGGAGGACCAAGAGACCCCTTAAGGTGAGAATTTCAGAACATGTTCACAACATTAAGAAAGGGTGTATGAAACATCCATTATCTAGCCATTTTGCTACATTGCATAATAGCGACCCCGCGGGACTATCTTTTGTGGGGATACAGGCCATAACTAAGGATTGGAGGGGAGGCAGTTATTTGACTCGTATGGCGAGAGCCGAGACGCAAACATTTTTTGAATTTGAGAGCCTCGAACCAAGAGGCCTCAATTCTAATTTAGAACTTTTTGGTTTTCTCTAAATTTTCCTGACTATATCTTTATTCATATATTTTTATATCTATTCCCACATTTATTTTTACTTTTATTTTTATTTATATTTATTTATTTTTATTCATATATCTATTTATTATTTATTTCTTATTTTTAATTTCAAATTTTTTAAATTTTTTATTTAATTTAATTACATTTTTATTTTTAATTCATTTTTTAATTTTTTTTAATTTATTCATATATATTTATTTTATTTATTTATTTTTATTTATATTTATTTTTATTTTTATTTTATTTTATATATTTTTTTTTTATTTTTTTTCTATTATATTATATTTCATTCCATTTTCCTGTTTCTTTGATCACTTCAATAAATATTTGACATATATATTTTGTATATATTGCATATGTGTCATTCACTATTTGGTATGCATCAGTTTCACCAATTGGAGCATTGAATAACACATATCGTCCATTTCTGGTTTTCACGTTCTTACTTATTCTAAATATGTAGTCCAGGTTTTGGATCCGTATCTGGTCTTATTAGTAACACTAATTACACTTCTTCCCTTTTTTTTTTCATGCTATAATACCATATAAAAGAGAGCTCTCAAACTATAAGGTCATTCACCACTGAGGAAGGGGTATTATATATGCTTTTAAAACCCCAAAACGCATTTGGTGTGAGAGCGCAAGTGTTTTTGGCACAAGACTTAGTTCACACTACAGCTGCGGTTGTGGAGCGATCATCACATTGCTCTATGTGCAGAAATTCTGCCACTGTGATCCATTTGCACTACCAACCTGCTGCATTCACCTGCCGTATTATTTCAGTTATATCTGGACTTTTGCATTCAAGAACTTTGTCTGATTTCATCATTTGGGTTTTGCATTTAACCCACGGAATCCAACTTACACCGGCCCCTGAGGTCAGCTGATCTGCCATCAGCTGACCTCCTATCAGCTGATTGCTGACGTCAGATGCCGAGGAAGAGCTCTCCGGTGAGCGCGGCAGCACATATCTGAAGCCATCTAACCCGGGCTGACGGTGGTGCGGTGAGTGGCAAGAACGTGCCGAACAGATCATTTCTAT